>NW_028301577.1:2937500-3075000 GCF_042242905.1 Orbicella faveolata
TATAGGGTAAGGGTTTCAGTGCCCCAGTGGCACACCCTTTCCCAAAGACTTACAGAGTGCCCCTGTTGGATTTAGATAGTGAGTAGCATAGCTGCTAAGAGATTACAGCATTCATGATAGAACACTAGTAGATTTGTATTAATTATACACTCCAAACCACATACCATAACATACAAAATTTTCACTTCAATGAATGACTTCAGCTAGTGTTTTGGACTGCTTTTATAATGATTGTATTTGATTTGACCATAAGAATGGGAATCAATTGTTTTAAATAAGTCAAAAGTGGCACTTGTTATTGTCTTAAATACAGTTTTCGTTTTCAGAAAACTACCCAACTTAGAAAGATGTTGGAATCACCAGAATTAGAATTTATCATGGAGGCCCATAATGGATTAAGTGCTAAAATAGTGCAAGAGGCAGGTCAGTGTCATTGAAAGTTGGTTGGTCAATAGCCCATGTTTGATATATCAATACATACCCCGGTACCAGTATTCTAACTTGGCTCTCAGGCTTTCAGGATAAATTGGAAATTTGATATTAAGTCTCCTTTGTCTCTCAATTCCCAAAAGAGACTTGGATGCAAAGAAAATACCACCAGCTATAGAAGTTTGTCGTAAAAGTCTTGGAGCTATGTAAGAATACTGATATGTTGAACATGGCTCTCTAAGCCAGATAGCTAGTCAGAGCCGCTTCTGGGAATGTCTGCCTTAGAGAAAACTCACAGTATTCAAAAATGATAAGGGTGTGTGGAACGCCAGCATGGAGCAACATTGAACATTAAACTATCCTGCTAATAAAAATTATCGGAGAGAGCAGAGAGAGGCATTTGTAGGTGTAAAGCACATTGCACAAGAACACACCACAGTGACCCCAGCCAGGGCTCAAACCCAGATCGATCTATCTGGAGAACGAAATGCTAACCCGATATCTCCTCATCTCTTACATAGATATAGCATCAGTAAACATTATTTTCTGATCGTTAATTATAATCAAATTGAAGACCCCTGCATTATATATTAATTATCATAATTTCTTACAAAACTAGCTATTGGTATTTGATATCATTTTACAGGCTTTAAGGGTATATGGGGTAGTGGTTTGTCAATATCAGCACAGCTGGGAGTGCGAGACAGCAATGAAGCATCATGGACACAAGTAATGGAGGTGATGGAGTTCATGAGTGATGCAACAGACATTCCAATTTTACTGGATGCTGACACTGGTTATGGTAACTTCAATAATGCCCGGCGTTTGGTGACAAAACTTGAACAGAGAGGCATTGCTGGAGCCTGCATTGAGGACAAGCTTTTCCCAAAGACAAACTCTTTGTTGGATGGCAGGGCACAGCCTCTGGCAGATATTGATGAGTTCTGTGCAAAGATCAAAGCTTGTAAAGGTACTGAATGTCCTTCATTTGTTTGCCCTTGGACTTTGACTGCATCTTGGTCCAAACATGCAAAAACAATATTACCAGTATTCAGCCATCTTGATCTCATGCTTCATCAATAACATAATTTTACCTTTCAACAGTGTAGAGTTGCTGTTAGTAACCATTCAAGTTTCTTTGGTTCAAAATTTTTAATGTAGAAATTTCACAAAGTTTTGATTTTGTAAAATTATGTGGACTGTGACAAAGTCAAGGTCCACAAATCAGTGAACAAGGCAGTTGGGTTCTTCTAGATACAGTTTTGCCACTTTATTTTCATTTTCCTTCAGATACACAGTCAGACCCTGATTTTAGTATTGTGGCGAGAGTTGAAGCTTTTATTGCTGGATGGGGCCTGGATGAAGCACTCAAGAGATCTGAAGCTTACCTCAATGCAGGAGCTGATGCAATCTTGATGCACAGCAAGAAATCTGATCCTTCAGATATTGAAGCTTTTGTAAAAGCTTGGAATAACCAGGTACGTTTTATGATTTATATGCAGGGTTGTTGTCACAAGGGTTGAAGTAGGCAGCTTTTCTGCTGGAGTAGGGGCTGATTTTGGCATCTTTATCTAAAGAATCAGACAAATTACTCAGCAGATTGGGCATATCCGGAATAGATGGTGATTTTCGATAGCAGCAGGTTACTTTTGACAATCCTGTATATACCGACAAACCTATGATAATGAGTAACTCCCTGCTATGGCCACCTCAATACAATGACCAGGATTTTGCTCATGACTGCACACCAATCTATGTGTGGACTCTTTACAATTTGCCAATGGTCACCTTTGTCCAATGATCGCATAATTCTCTCTCCAACTTGGGAATGTAGTCAGAGATTCAATTGCAGTGGGGTGAAATTTGTTCATCTATCCTCTGAATTGGCCATGCCCTATGTAATATTCAGTTCCTGTTTCACACTGTTCACAGTTCCGGTCACATGACCGAAGGTGTGATGAGTCCATATAAGTTATTCGCAAATGCTTGTGTGTATTTGCATATTCTTCTAGTTCTTTGAGTCTGCATAACACTATGTTCTAAAACGTATCTCTTGCCTGGTTTATTGGTTCATTGCTACGACATGGTGTCAGAAGTGGGATTTATTGGTTCATGTAATATTCAGTACCGGTTTCATGCTGTTCGCAGTTCCGGTCACATGACCGAAGGTGTGATGAGTCCATATAAATTATTTACATGCTTGTGTGTATTTGCATATTCCTCTAGTTCTTTGGGTCTGCATAACATGATGTTCTAAAAATGTATCTCTTGCCTGGTTTATTGGTTCATTGCTACGACATTGCTAAACTGTTACACTCAGGCGTACATTCTTACTCCGTCACATACTCCACACTCCGAGTCATACATCACTTCCACTATGACACTAATCATTCACTGATACATCTGACTCCTTCTGACAAAGATTATTCAAAGATCCTCATACTGTTGACATTGAATGCACTTTATACTTTTCACAATAAGTAGCAAATGTTGTGTCTTTATGGGTTGCCGTATTGCTGAGCCAATCAAAGAACTCTGCAATTATAATTGACAGGGCCCAGTAGTGATAGTTCCAACCAAGTATTACACAGTACCAACAGATCAGTTTAGGGATTGGGGTGTTTCACTTGTGATCTGGGCCAATCACAACATGAGAGCTGCAATCTCAGCTATGCAGGATGTCACACAACAGATCTACAATGACCAGTCTTTGGTCAATGTAGAAAAGAAGGTAAGAAACTTTTTGTTAATGGCCACATAATTTTGTTTCATGCAAATTGGCAGAAGCATTCTGCTTAAGAATAAGACTAACTTTAATACTAAGCCACTGCAATTTTGAACGCTATTTAAATTAAAATGACTTCTCTTGTTCCTTTGCAGGTTGTGCCAGTGAAGGAGGTTTTCCGCCTTCAAAAAGATGACGAATTAAAGGAAGCAGAAAAGAAATACCTACCTGAAAAATAGACTTAATATAAAAAATTGTGGAAATATTCTATGGTCTTCCAAGAAACCCAATCAGATATATTAAAATTATACTTGTTCACTATGAGGCTCAGGTGAATCATTATGATTCAGGTTTCCATGTCAGGTAGAATTTCAATATGTATAATTGAGCCTAGACACTAGCTGCTTTTAATTTATGGAAAATATTATTATTAATAAAGGGATCAAAAGATTTCTTAACGGACGTTTCAAATCTTTTATGTTTACCGGTGATTGCAATACAGTTCATTGTGCAGAACTACATGGTTATAGGCTAGTACAAGGTGTTTTAAAAAATTTTCTAGATTGTGATGTTGAAAGTCATAAGGAACACCTTTTTTTATGACCACGTTAAATGATAAACGTCGTCCTCTGGTTAGGGACCACCACTAGCCTCACAAGCATGATGAGCCCAAAGAACATCTGCGTAGGAGTGACCACGTGTCTTTTGGAACGATTAACATTAGCTTTGTATGCCTTAAAACCAACCCCCTCTTGTAAGCAGCCATGTCATGTGAGCAGCGACTGCTGTTAAGCTATCACCTCTTAACACCTCTAATCTCATAAAGCACTACTTTCATAAGGGACCGGGGGGGGGGGGGGGGGGCAGTGGCCTCATGGTTAGTGCGCTCATCTGTGAAATCAGATATGAAAGATGGGTACAGCTAACGTTTTCCTCTATAATTGTCAAACATAGGATGTTGGTTTTGTATTTCAATGTTAGGGGTTCGTTTGCCCTATATTTTATCCCTCTTTCTGTATAGCAAGCAAAGGGGTCATGGTTTTTATTTTGCTTGGCCCTCAACAACATGAAAAAATTTAGTAGAAGGTGGTGTGACTGAACAAACTTAGTTGTAGCTAAACTATCCCACATGCAGTTAAGTCTCATTGCTGCCACATCACAATGTCTTAATGTTCCATCTGCCTGTTGTTTTATTTGAATATCTCCTTTCCCATAACAACAAAAACTTCCAGTGGTATAAAATAATTAAAATAATTTATTTTACATCTCCAAATACTTCACAATACAATGTGTTTTTTTCTTAGCTCCCTTGAATTATCATCAATCTTCAGTTGAGGAACAAATGCCAGCGTGGGGAAAAGTTAATTAGGTGTAATGTGATTCTAACCACTCAATCGAAGGATAATACATGTATCCCCTGTCGTGTACTAAACAAACAGCCATGTTAACAAGGAGCAGAAGGATGTGGAATCATTGTGTTTCTTAGCAACTCTGGTTATGATAACCACTGTTAGCTAAACCGAGATTTCACCCTTGAATGGCGCTTGTTCCTCTGATTGTCTCGTATCAAGTCTGTGTTCCCCTTACCCTGTGAGCATCACATCAACAAGTGTCATAAAATGCCTATCCCACCAGAGTCTCCAGCATCTAGAAATTGATGATTCATTACTTTACTTGTGTACATATCTCCTTCATGCCTTCTCAAACTCATTTAATCAAGTTTAAACAAAGGAAATAACAACCGTGACAGTGTTTGGAAATCTGACCTTAATTCCCATAGATGTTTATGAATCTTACGTCTTCAGTTTTCTCCTTAGTTTTAAATTTGATTGAGAAGACATACCACACACTCAAGACAGAGTTAAACCACAGATCCAAACACCTCAAAGTTCACCAAAAATACCCTGCTATGCATTATGTTTTCAACTCTCTTCTTGGTGTTTGGAATTGGGATCAAACATGTATGGTCGTTTGAGTTTGATGATGATAAATTACTTGACCAGTTTACTGGTGAATAATAGGTTCTTAATTTCCACTTGTTACTCAATATATTCATATATTTGGGGATACACAACACTTATCATAAATACAGCTGGAAAATACAATCACATCCCGGTTGATCAACTTGAAAATACTTAATAATATTGACAGTTGTTTCATGTCCTTGCTGAAATAACTTTGCAACACAAGGCAAAAACAAACTTACAGAATTTTAAGTACAAAAATACAGAGCAAAGTAAGTTCTAAAAATTATGTGAACTTTGGCAGAAACTGAGTGTGTGGCCCTAATTTCACTACAGCAACCAATATAATCAAAGTAGTGAAAACATGTAAATGGGCACTTCTCCAATCTGATTTATGTCATCTTTTCTAACTAAGATTATCCAGTAACAACTACAAGATTTAAAACTCTGTTATCGGTGAATTCATCTTTGTCAGCAACAACAAAAAGGAGGCTTTTTGGTTTGAATATTTCCAGAAAGTAATGTAGTTTAAAACAGCTTTTATGTATTTTAAAGAAGATTTACTACAGTAACTGTGAAGCTCACTAAAAAGAGTTTCAGGGGCAACTTAAGTATAAAAGATATTATGGTTGACCATATTTTGTTCTTCATTGGTAAACAACACATAACAATCATGACGTAAGCCACGCAAATAAGCATCGCACTAAAAAAAATTCAGGAAACCAATTGACTGGCCCAACACTGTGTAAAAGTGAAAGCACTTACTAAAACATTGTAAAGTTATTAATAACAAGAAGTTGCTTCTGGCCCTGGAAAATTCACCACCACCTAGGGTTAATTAAACCAGTCCAATTATTTAAACCTAACTACTCTGTGATGAAAATAATGTTAATACCTTTTAACACTGCTGTTGTGTCATACTTGATGATATAGTTAGATAATTGTTATTCTGCACTTAAGTCAAAACTTGAACTAATTCAAAACTTGGTTTAAACATAGTTTTATCAACAGACCGCCTTTCTTTTTGTTTCATGCTGCTCAGTAATTTAGTTCAAGGATTGTTAATTACAAAATACATGATGGCAAAAAAACGATACATGCAACAGTACGTATGAAAAAAAAAATCATCATCAACAAAATGTGAAACAAAATTCAAAGATGACGCTAATTTACTAATGAACAAGTTTAATATTATTATGATTTGAAGAAACCAACACTGGCGTGTTAACCCTAGAAGTGGTGGAGAATTTACCCAATCAACAATAAACAAAGTGCTAACCACTCTTGGTCAACTATTATTTCTGAATGGAATTATTTACAGTCCAGTATAAGAATGCACTTTGTTGCTTTATTTTTCGATTTATTGTTTTGTGAAACTCTGGGTATCTTAGTTCATTATTTGCTAGTATCATGAAGATAATGTATTCATAAAAACAAATTATTATTTAATAATTACAAAAGTGTGTCAAAACAAATTCTGAAAAAGATGGAAAAAAAATCAATTAATTCACGGTAATTTGACTGTCAAATATCCATATTATATAACTTGCCCAAATTTCCACTCTGGCACACATAGCCTGGACCTAGAAATGGATTTAAAAGTCATGTGGTACCTAGATACAACAGGCAGATGTGGTATTAAAGTTGTGGCTAGGAGTGTTACAATCACTTTTTATGTGCATTGGAAGGGTGCAGGGGATTGAGAGCCACCAGGAAATTATGGTGGCACTATCAGAGATTTTCTATGCTTTGAAGCACTGAGATCGTTTCAGATAATTTGTAGGTTGCTATGGTAACCTGTTTAGTTAAGATGACCCAACTTCTCTAATATTCAGTTATTTGTTTCACATCACAGTTGTCAGTAACATTCTACTGATTAAGAGTGGTAGTATACAACAGAGCAAAAGTGTGTGAAACTGTTACCAGCCACCTAAAAAATACTGATTAAAAATGAATTTTTGATAAACAGTTTAAATTTGGATAATATTCTGTTTTTGAAAAAGAGTTTTAAACCTCTCATTGTCCCAATATCTTAAATAAATATACCCAAGTTTGAATCATACCTATCATTGTAAGACCGCAGCAAGTATAGCGACAAGTATGGCCAATAAAACAAGCACGCAGATAATGATAAGGATTTTTTTCTGTTGACAATAATAAAAAATGCAGTTATTCAATGTTACAATCTAATGACACAGTCACAACCAAACACATGAGCTAAGCAACCCTATCCACTACTTACCTGAACTAACACTATGTAACTACAATACTATATTATTATCACAGTGTGTGCGTGAAGTTGATGAGTAACATGTCACACATTTCCTGCTGATTAGAAGCCATGTTAACTCCACCCTCCAGGTAATCAAGGGGTTTTATATCATAGTCAAACGAGAGAGCATGCTCTGATTGGTCAATCAGCTATAGTTTATTGTGACAGTAAACTCATGGAAATTTTGCATGTCGTCTAAAATATTATATAAAAGCAATAGACCACAAGTTTATGTGGTTTAGTGGCATGATAAATCATTTGGGATGTTGGAGGAACACTCAAAGAATTCATAAATCACTCTCCTGCCGCTCGTGATTTACGAATTCTTCTCATGTTCTTCCAACATCCCGCATGGTTTGTCAGCCTATAAACCATAAAAACTTGTGGTCTATTTTCAAGAGGTGACAGTAAGGAGAACATTACAATGACTCTCTATGTAGAAGAGTTGAGGGTGTATTGGTCTTTACGCAACTGCTTAGTAAAGTAGGGTGTAGATTCTGGGGCCAGTACTGGTCAAAGTTGTTTAGTACTCTCACTGGTGAGACAAATGAAATCGTTCACACAGTGTACTGCCCAGAGTAACCTGTGATGTGTAGGAACTGGGCCTGAGAATTGTATGGGTTACCATGCTAGGCACAGTATCCTGTTTGTTGTGTTCAAAATCTAGAAGTCTACTGTCAAAGTCTCTGCAGCTTTATCAAGTGTTTCCTGCGCGTATTACAAAATTATGGAATTACTGTACATTGTACAACACTCACCCGCCTTGCTTTACTTTGGTACTTGACAGCTTTTTTGGTATCGCTTTTGGCCGATTGTACAAAATCAACAGCTTGTTCAACATTGAACTCAATTCTGTCAATCATCTCTCCCTGCCAATAAAATAGTTCCTGTCTGTAAATAACTAAGCAATATTAGATAACAAAATAAATCATGAAGGTGTGTTTCAGGCAAGTTCTTGGTTGAAAGACCCCTGCAATAACCCGCAGTATGCACAGAAAGTCCTGTCTGATAGCCCAGGACTACAGGTAACTACAGTCGAACCTTCCATAAGCAACCACCCAAAATGTCAAGCCTAGGCTGTCACTTACAGGAGGTGGTCGCTTATGAGAGCTTAGCCCATATCGGGTAAAAATTGCCTCATTAGCATATGGTAATTTTAAGACATTTAAGGTCGTCTCTTTCAAGACTGATAGAGTACAGTGTACATGCATTTTTTCTTTAAATGTTTAAATGATTGTTTTATCCAATGTGAAAATACAATTTTAGGAAAAGATCATATCATCCAATTTTCACTCTATTATGTATCAAGTGGTCTCAAAATGTTTGAAAAAAATTTCAAACTTTTTTTTTTTATCATACATACATACATTTATTCCACGTCCCCAAGGGGCTTTTAAGTGAAACATGTAACAAAACAACAATAAAATACAATAAAATTAATTCTATGTGAATAAAATTTAAAATGCACTTAAAAATTCAGATCAATAGAAGCGAAAGAATTAGAAGATTTAAAGTATTCCGTATTAGATAAATTCAGTTAGCTATCCATTAAGAGTCTTTACCTCATCAAGGTCTTAAAATGAGCTAACGATTGACTTAACTTAATATTTTGAGGCAGAGCGTTCCAGAGAGATACCATATGATAGTAAAAAGTTCTTTGGCCAGTTGCAGTTTTAAATAACGGAATATTTAACAGTTGTGAGTTTCTAGTTTTGCGTGTTGATATTGATGAGCGCTTAATAAACTGATCAGATAGATACCCCAGAGCAAGGCCATTCATGCATTTAAATGCCATAATTGAATCGCGATGATACATATGTTGTTTCACAGGGAGCCAGTTAGCTCTTTAAGTGGTCGTGGTCGCTTACAAGATGTGGTTGCTTACAAGAGGTTCCAAAATAGTGATTTGACTTGGAAACTTTTGGTATATTGGAAAACTGGTCACTGAGGAGAGGTGATCAGAACCAGAGGTTCCACTGTAGTGGATTTTCTAGTCCAGCTAGTGGATTCTGTAAGTCACTTGCCTGTCAGGCAAGTGAAGTTTCTTAGGAAAAGTATAGAGTAAATTCTAATTTTAGACTGAAGTACTGTTAGTCCTGCTGTTAAGAGCCAAAAATAACCAGAATTGTTCGTTTTGTGATAAAAGCACGAAACTTCCCAGGATTACTAACCTCTATAAGGTTAACATTTTCTGATATGGAGCCACCGCAAATTTACACCCACAAACATGCTACGCGCATGTCAAAAAATTACATATTAGGCCCCTACATGGGAACGAGGTTGAGTTAAAATGCTTATTTCTAAGCTTTCTCCGGAGTTCTTTGCCTAGATTTCTTGCTTCTTAATACAACAGCAACTTATAAAGTATCTGGGAGTCTAAAAATTTGTCACATGATTAGTCACGTGACCATCATTTTCAATGAACAAAATAATACCGAATATTGCATTAATACGATTAATAATTTTTATTTCTCTACTTCCTCGTTTTTCCTCGCAAATAAAAAGAAGTAATCATTTTGAACATTACATATAGAGTCATCAGAGATTCAAACTTGGGAGGGAGGGAGGGAGGGAGGGATGGATGGTGCCAATTTCCTCCCTTGCAGCCAGAGGCTGAATTGCGGAGGAACCAGAGAGGTGAGATCGGACGTCACCATATGAAGGCGCACTTTGCAGCCACTTCAGTCCATGTATGACCTCACGTTACCCACCCTAGACCAATGACCGGCACAAGTCAGATAGACCATGACACCGGGTTCTACATCCCCTACTCTTTTCGAACAGTGTCATGCGTTCTTTAACGTTGCACAAGAACCAGATCAGTGAAGTGCTGTGAGACGGGGCCCACGGTTTATCGTCCTTATCCGAGAAGACTTGAATGTCTAACCATTTGTAGATGTAATTGCAAAGCCAGCACATTCTCCTCAGTTATTTTAAGACCCTGAGTGTTGGTCCGGTCTGGGGCTCGAACCTTCGACCTCCCGCACAGCAGTCCGGCGCTCTCCCAGTTGAGCTAACCAACTGGTAAATCTCTACAGGGAAAACGTTAAGAGAAATTAAGTTTCCTTTTCTAACTCGCACTCCATAGGAAGGGTGTTCGTAAATACTTTAGGGAGCCACCTTAAGGACATTTGCGCTAATTGTTTCTGCGCATCCTTACTGCACATGCAAATTCACAAGTCACGTCATGCATGAGAGCTCGCGCTAAGTAATAAAATAAGCAATGATAGGACAGATGGCTATTGCTATAGCTTTGCCTGGATTTAAAGATCTTGGACGTTCCATGACCCCTACTTTTCTTTCCAGAAACAGATTTTATTTACCATTATCTCCACATCGTCCAAAAATGAACAGAAAATCAATGTGAAAAGTTAAAAAGATTTCTGCCCATGGGACATCGGATCCTGCCATCTTGCGGCTGCAAGGCGCGTGAAACTATGGTCGCTAAATGCGAACTTGTTCTTTAAGGAACCTCACCAGTTTACTAAATTCACCTAATAGGTCCACTGAAACAATATTTGGCAGAGAACATTTCATTTCAAAGATCTACTTGCAATATTTTTGGGCTTACAGGCACTGTGGCCTTATTCGCTAACGAAGCCCGATTTTTTCAGATTTAGGGTGTTCTTTGGGGCATGTTCTCAGTGAACCCCCATTTTTTTTACATTTCTGACATAACTAACTAATCAGGTTACAGTGGTAATAGTCTCAGAAAAAAATCAAAGTTGTAAAATTTCCGCATGAAAGTCTGGCTTAACGGGATATAACTAATTTCGGTGCGGAACTCATGGGAAAACTCTTGATTGGTTTAAATCATATTTGACTAATCGCACACAACAGTGCTCCATTAATGGCTTTCTCAATGACTTAACTACTCTTAAATGTGGTGTGCCACAGGGAACCATCCTTGGTCCTCTTTTATTTCTAATTTATATTAACGATTTGCTTAACTGTCTATCGTTTAGCGTACCTAGAATGCATGATGATGACACCCACATCACTTATGCTGGTTCTGATTTGCGTCTGATTCAGTCTAGTCTATATCACGACCTTGAAAAGCTAAGCAAATGGCTTGTGTCTAACAGACTTCCCTTGAACGCTACAAAAACGGAATTTCTGTTGATCGGCTCCAGGCAAAGATTAAGTACTCTATCTGATACACTCAAACTCTCCATTGATAATGTTCCGATTGAACAAGTTTCCTCTGTGAAATCACTTGGAGTATATATCAATGAAAATCTAACGTGGCATTCCCACACTGATAAAATGTGCAAAAAGATCGCTTAGAACTGCAATTGGAGCCCTAAAGCGAGTTAAGCCATTTGTGCGTCTAGTTCAACCTCACTTTGATTACTGCAACCTAGTCTGGGGTAATTGTGGCAAAACATTATCTAACAAGGTACGAAAACAACAAAACTGTGCTGCATGAGTAATAACTTCATCGGGCTATGACGCTGATGTCGATTCCTTGTTTTACAGACTCAGCTGGAAAGACTTGCAATTTCAACATCAAATTCAGAAAGCCCTAATTAATGGTTTTCAAGTCTTTAAACGGTCTGGTTTCCGAATATCTCACTTCTAAATTTGTAACGCGAAATGAATCAAATTATGCTCTGAGGGACTCGGTTAACAAACTTGTTGTTCCCTTTCTGAGAACTAACTACATGAAAAATAGTTTTACAGCGGTGCAACCCTTTGCAACAGCTTACCCTGTAACATTAGAGAGTTTGGTTCATTAAGTCAATTTAAACGCTTTCTCTATCGTAATTTTTAAACACACGGCATTCATGGAAATCAGGTTTATAAGTAGAATATTGTTGTAAGTTATTAACATATGCTTGAAGACTAATCTTGACTGTACCGGTTTGTGCAATTGTGGTGGAAATTGCAACTAAAAGAACCTTTATCCAGCTAGTGTTTTTAAAGGCAGGCATAGGAACGTTATAGCCAATGAAAGCTGTTTTTCAAAACATTTCCTTCAGACCAAAAAGTTCAGCAAGTGTTTATTGTAACATACCTGATCTATTCCAGCATATTTGAAAGTCTCAAACAAGAAATAGAAGGTGTCTCAATCATACTAAGCAAGTAACTCAAGAAAATCATGTCAATGAAACCTATATAAATTGACTCTGTATCTCGGCCTCGATTTGATGCATAGTTCTGATATTAAGTTTTTGGTACACCCCAAACATACATTTAAGGTTTGAATTTCCTACTCTAGACAATAGAATCTACATTGCAAATGATAAAATTGGCCCGTAAAAAATGGTAATGATTTCATCAGTGCCTATTGCTGTAATTGAAAATAATGGTCACGTGACATAATTTAAAACTCAAAAGCATTAGTTAATTTGTTGTATTAAAAAAAAGCAAGATACTAGGTATAGTAGTCCCAGAAGGCCAAAATTAGTGGTATTTTGTATCAGCCTCGTTCCCATGTAAGGGCCTTGTATGCTATATTTTTGACATGCGCATTCCATGGTTCTGGAAGCAAATTTGGCATGGCTCCATATCAGGAAATATTTGTCTTATGGAGGTTAGCTACCCTGCCAAGTTTGATGCTTTTATCAAAAAACGAACAACTTTGTCCCTTAACAGCTGGACTATGTCAGTAAAAGATGACTGAACTACTTGAGGCCTGGTTGGAATGATTTTTGAGCTACTGCATCACAGATAGAGCTTGCCTAAAGGGCAATCCCATTATTACAATCAAATGTTTTTGCCTGAACAAAAGTTGAGCAACTCATTTCTTTCTTCACTGCAAACTTAAAGTTAAAAATTTTGTCACCTAGATATAGTTAACACCTAGTTTAAACTGTAGTGTTTTTATTGGCCCACTGGCATTTGATTAACCCATGATTTATAATTATTAGTCTTGAAACAACAAGTAGAACTAGATTTGAAAACCAGCTTAAAGCAAATTAAAGATCAATAGATTTGAAAATAATATTCATTTTCACAAGATTAATTGCTGCAATCAGCTGCTAAATCAATTTAGCACCTAACTTACCTGGCTTTCTACCAGCATAGCCATATCTAGAAACATTTCATGAAGTTCCTGAATACTTTTCTCTAAGTTGATAATATCTCTGTGTCTAGCCTCTATGTCTCCCAGGGCCTGTCGAGCTTGTTGAGTCTCTATTACAATCTACATGTATGCACAGAAAAAAAGAAAATAGATGTTGGCAATAAAATGGCAGAAGAATTACAGCTACTAAATGTATATCTGTTGATGATTTTTTCTCTGTCAGTAACACAGGGCCGTATAAAGTCAAACCTAAAACCTGGTTACTAGTCCAGATAGCTACAGGAGACTTGTGGAAGCTCAGGCCATTATCTGTTCCTAATACATGTAACCATTTATCAGGTTTATCCAAAAAAAATCAATATTTATTCTACACATGCTTTCAGTCCTACCAGTCCTTTAAAAGAAATCACTTCCAAACTAAACAGAATATTGTGTGACTTGAGGCTGATTTTGTTCAAGGTTTGATTTCACATACAGACAAGGGCTAATAGTTAATTAAGAACTTATTACTACCGGTATGCATCATGAAACAGTAATGCATTATGAAGTATTATAATTCAATTCAACTATGGTCTTGTATATATCCCAGGGAAGCAAGAGGCTCAAGTTAAAAAGGTCTACATTCCTGTGCCACTTTTAACTATTAATTTGTGTGAAAGCATGCAAGTGTTTTTATAACTTATACATGTACTTACATCAGAAGTAAAAATCGCAGGATCTCCTCCTTCCAACATTTCCTCTACCTCCTCATATGTCTTAGTTTTACCAGCTGTTTTACAAATTAAGAGAGTTCTATTATTACATATTCCAGTGACTGACTGAGTGAGTAACTTAAAGGAGCTCAGTCACCGTATTTTGAGTTATTTTGGCCACATACAAAATTACCTTTAAATGGTAGGAAACCTGAAAATAACAGTTTAATAAGATAGAAAAACACCAAAGAGATAATGACAAACCATCAAGGAACAAGGATGGCTAAGGATAGAGAAGATTGACACGGATTACAAACACCAAATTTGAAAAATTGAGGCTAAACCTTTCACTGTGCGCAAACCATGACTGAGCTCCTTTAATGAGTGACTGTCAGTGACTGACTAAGTTACTGATTGACTGACAGACAGACAGACAGACAGACTGGCAGAATGACTGACTGACTGACTATAAAAATAATGACAACAATGTAACAACCTTCTGTATAAAGATGAAAGGATCATACTTATTTCCAGTTGCCGTTGAATCCTTGCTTTACACTTCTCCCTGTAATCTGATTGTGTTGTGTTGTAGTCACTCATCACTTCTACAAATCTTCTTGCTAGAGTGGAGTGCTAAAAATTTAAGTAAAAAATATTTTAGTATCAAATTCCATGTGTTTGTAGATAGCTTCTGTTAAGGAATTTGCAAACTTCAAGTAGTTGTACCTAGTAAGTTCATAAAATTGAGACAAGTATTTTTTTACTTGTACTTTCATTCTCTGCCTTATCGGTGAAATCTTGAAGAATAAACATGTCAATACCCCCAGTAATAATCTAAATAGCAAAATGTGCTATCATACTTATCAATAACAAGTTATGACCTGACATCTTCTAATCCTTGCTTCTGCATAGTTGTTATAAGATGATTCCTGGTCTTGCTGATTTATCATCTGTTCCATTTCTTAATAAAGCCAATCACATATTAAACATTAGTTATTAAATAAATCAACTCCTTAAATTTAGGCTGCCCATGTTATGGCCAATATTCAGTAACTTTATATTTAGTTGTAGCCTGATAGTTTGTCAATCTCTGGACAGAGGAATCACTTAATTACTATTAACAGTATCTCTTTCAACATAGGAGTAATTGTATGAATGGATCTTGTGACCTGTTGTGGAAGCCAACTAAATCTAATTGGGACAAGGGGAACTTGGGGTAGAAACTTATTTTTTTCTAAACTTAAGGGGTAGCAATGGATGGTGAAGAGACTATGTTGGCTTCCTTAGCTACCCATCCAGACTAGCTTGGTTCCCTTTGGTTACCGACTGGATTAAAGAAAGAGATGTCCTGGATAATGTCCGCATTTAAGAGTTAACAAGTACACAATAGGGCCATTTATACAAGGAAAACAAGCCGCAGATTATACAAGCTGCGGCTTACATGAGACACGAACTGAACCATTTATACGAGCGCGGCTTATATAAGACTCGAAGTGCTCATATAAATGGTTCATGGCTTATTTGTGACTAATACCTCACTTTTGTGTTGGTTGTCATAGCAATTGCGGAATTGCGTGAGCGCTTGAGCGAGCACGGGAAAAACTTGCACTTGCACAGTGTGAGTTCACATCTTACGTAAGCCGCAAACAAGCTGCAATACCATTTATACGAGTGGCTTTGTGTCTTACATAAGCTGCGGCTTATTTAAGCCGAGCTCAAAACCCTTGTCTTACACAAGCCGCGGCTTATGTTATCCTCGGTTTGTGTAAGACGTGAACTGGCTAAACTGTACCATTTATACGGCAAGTTCGCATCTTATTTAATCCGCGGCTTACGTGGGTTATTTTTCTCGTATAAATGGCCCTAATGTAATGCAGATATTCTGAGGCTACCTACCTTTCAGGTTTGTTCTCACAGTATTAGCTGTCCTCTTTACATCATACATCACTCTCTCAAGTTCATCTTTGACTTCTAAAATTCCAATTTGTTATGAGTATTAAAAGAAGACTCTAGATATTGTATGCATCACTTTCCATAGTAAAATACCTAAAAGTGCAATCTTTCTAAAAGATCATTAACATTTCTTATTCATAAATATACCTGTAGAATTTATTTATTGCCAACATGTTTATATCAACTACATTGAAGTAAACAACACTGACCATTGTAAATAAATTAAAGTAAAGACTTTTTTTAAATGCCACAGAAGGAGGGGAGTAAAATGTTGGTAGCTTTTTTTTTGTTTGGGTGGATAGCTTACAGAACTTTAGGCATATTCTCATGCCAGGTATTAATTACTATCTAACTGATGATTGACTAATAATTAACTTATTTATGATTTACTATAGTTTTATGCAACATTTATTTAAGTCAGACCTACATTATTTTTGAAAGATTTGACAACGGTGTCGTGGATAGAGTATTTCACTTTATTATATGGAGAAGAGTGTTTTACTGGGAACTAAACCACTCGTAGATTCCATACGCCACTTCATCCGGGACCCGAGTGGCATATTTTCTGTATATCACCTTTGTGAGTGTCATATCGTTCAATGAAGTCACGATTCCTGCCTTTTGTTTTTGTTGAATTGGTTTCTCCATATAATAAAAAGAACATTACACGTTGGCGAGAAGATCTCGCCAACGTGTAATGTCCTCTATGTATTTTTTTTCACAAGAAAACATAAACTTTAGAAAATATATTAAGTGTGGCTGAGGTCAAGACATGAAGAACAACAGTAAAGTCAATCACATTGTTCCTTATTTATGATAAACTTTTCTAACACATGACAAAAACTATACTTGCAGTCTGTGTTCAGTGTTTTTTCGACTAAAAAATGTGCAGTACTACTCTGCAATCTACTTCATGGAATGACAACAGATAACACTGAAGTTTCAAACACATGACATAATTTGAGCAGCTATTTTTGTCAACTATGTCACTGATGTCTATCATCTTCATGAATTTTAAAACCAAATTGCACATGTATAATCAATTTTTAAAACAGGTGTATTTAAATAGCTGCATTATACAGTCTTTTTACACTTCACTATTAACAATATTGCCCTTTAGAGTTCCTGTTTACACTCTCACAGGACAACTCAATAAACTAGTGAGCAAATGATTGATACAGTGAATTTGCAAAAGAGTTGGAGGGCTGTCAGGGTACTAATCTGAAGATGAAAGGGAAAGACTAAGAAATAACATTTTGTCTGAGTCTGTCTACTCAGAAATCACTTCAACCGTGTACTTAAAAATTTAGGCAACTATGGTCTGCTGTAAACCAAACATGTAAATTCAGTAGCGCAAAGTTCTGACATTTCAAGGAAAATTGAACTAAAGCTTACTGATTTATAATCACTTAACGTTCATATATGGAACATCAAGCGATCTTAATCTCAAAGTACCTTGCTCTTGGACTGCAGCAGACAGCATTGCACTGTGCATTTTCTTGACTTGCTCAACATCTTGGGCTATTTTATCGATGTTACCTCGTATTGTGGCGACCTTAGACGAAAAACATTGTAAGAGAACAAGGCATTACTAATACACAGGCTCCATAAGGAACTTGTATATAGCTATGCGGAACTTACGTGTTGGAAGAAATTATCCATAAAGGTATTTTCCACGGTAATAGTAGTCGAAGGTTCATCGTAATCCTGTGGATCATCGTCATCAACATTTCCCTGCAAAATCACAAAGTTTTGATCGTGTTATTTTGATCTGATCTGTCACCACTGCTCCATTGATGTATAAAAGCATGAGGCGGTAGTTTAGCCGGCAAGAAATATGGAACAAACTGCAAAAATACACAATCATCCGTTCGTTTGGCACAACAGTTTATACTAACAGCAGTTTTCAAAGCCTCTAATCGGTCCCTCATTTTGGAAGCACGAATAAATACTAACTAAATGTCCAGTACAAACTCGAAACCACCTCCCCAAGATCGAATGTTGAATGCAGCCTACGGACTTTGTCAGCGGTTTGCCCTTCGACGGTATACCAACAGGAGAGGGTACGGGAGGCGGTTGTTCACAGGCTATCCGACATTTCCCCAGAAACTTTTCACCTTCAGGTTAGTTTGGCCGTGATTGTCACACGTGCTGGATGTAACATAGTATGTTCACAGACGCTTTATTTTGTCTTGAGTTTGTCCAGATCGCAATAGCAAAACATTGACCCGGCGCTGGAATATGAACAAGCCAAAAAGCAAGGGGGTCGGGCTGGGGAAAGACAAAAATAGAGTCTTTATTTCAATTTTGTTTTAGAGCTGAACTCAAAGAAGTTTCGATTTGCTTCAATAGTTAGACACAACCATTGATCACCCTGTGGAAAGACCTAGAAAGGCGTGCCAGTGTTTATTAATTTATTTATCTATTTCTTGATTGAAATATTGATTTACTTATCGATTCATTAACTAACTTAAATATTTTATTATGTTACTTTTTTACTATTTTATTAACCTAATGATGCTATCACTCTAATAAGAAAGAGCACCATAGACCAAAGTAAAGGTAAAAAAGGCAAGAAAATGGAAGGGATTCAAGAAAATGTTCCTGCAGATGTTTTCATCATTCCTGATCATTCCTGAGATATTGCACTTGGGAGTTAACTTATTTCTACGGAATTACAAAAATCTCAAATTTCGCCCTCTGCATATACATGCAACATTTGTTACACCACACACTGACTGCCCTTCTATGTCGAGTGAGATCTGGGTATGAGCGAGTTCATTTGGCGACTGGTTTTGACCGGTTAGCACATTGCAGTTGAACCACGAGTGCGTTTTCCTTTCAAAGGAGTTAGTCTTCTTGTCGATTAGAAAGTCTTTTGTCTGCCTCAAAATTTCTCGGAAAATGTCTGCAACTGTGGATGGATCTCAAGTTCAACCAGTAGCAACATTTAAAGTAAGTTTTTCCTTCTTTTTCAAGCAAAAATTAAGCTTGTAGAGCTGCTTTAAGTGACTGCATTATTTTATATTGAATGTGTTTCAAGCTTACGCCTCTTACATCATATCGTTAGCTTGTTCTCGTTGGCGATGGTGGTACTGGGAAAACAACGTTTGTTAAACGCCATTTGACGGGAGAATTCGAGAAGAAATATGTTGGTGAGTTCAATACAAGGGCCAAGTAACGTCTTCAATTTCGCAACTGTCGCTGAACGGATCCGTTCGCAAATTGCATATTTTGCAGAAATCTGAACTAAGTTAGAGTGAGCCTAGAGTTGATTTACTCGTTCTTGTGACAGAATCGGTGCATTTCAATGCATTTGGCGTCCGAAATTGCTTGACATCTCTTGCAGATTTGTAGAACCATTAGCCCTGAATTTTTTAAACCATGAAAGTTCCCGCGCATTTTTTTACACGCAACACGCATGTCAGTAGGTCAGTCTGTTTCAGAATACCGCGTTGTTTGAAAGACTCGTTGGCCATATTTTGTGTAAAAGACCTTTCTCATTAAATCTAAAGCACATAAAGTAAGAAATAAAGCTTACAGGAAAAACTGCTGAAATATTCAAAATAAAAATGCAGACTGCAGTACTGTTAATTTACTAACATTAACCCTGTTTTCCGTATAGCAACACTAGGAGTTGAGGTACATCCACTTGTATTCTATACAAACAGAGGGCCTATCCGCTTTAACGTGTGGGACACAGCTGGTCAGGAGAAGTTTGGTGGCCTTCGTGATGGCTACTACATTCAGGGTCAGTGTGCCATTATCATGTTTGATGTCACCTCAAGAGTGACGTACAAGAATGTACCCAACTGGCACAGGGATCTTGTTAGGGTGTGTGAAAACATCCCTATTGTTCTTTGTGGAAACAAGGTTGACATCAAAGATCGTAAAGTCAAGGCCAAAACAATTACATTCCACAGAAAGAAGAATTTGCAGGTATTGTAGATGCATGTTCATGAACATTCATAGAAAATGAATCTTAAAGTAGTGACTTTAAAGCATACTTTTTTTTTCCTTAAATGGGCTCCTTTTTTGAAAGTAGGAGAAATTTAGATAGAAAGCAAGGAATTTACAAAGTATCATATACACTTGAGAAGGGTACAAGTTTTTTTTGGAAGCAACTTAGATTGAACAAACTCAAAGATAAAGGATAGCAACACCCACCCATGACACACCATTTACAAAGGCCAATACAATTGTGAGCAAATTTATATTGATGAAACTGCATGCAACTGTGAAGAGACCAGCCAAACACCTCAGAGAACATCCAAATATCATATTTTCCTGGGACATCTTAGCCATCGTTCACTCTTGGATGACAAGAAGAATTACAGAAGCATTTTGCATTGCAGACTTCCATCCCAAACTTTACAAACTGTTCCCTGTGGGAATTGGCATTATAAGAACACCCTGGTTTTGTTTGCAGACCTGACACTGATGATAATCTGATCAAAAATGTTTAGTATTCATGGTAAATGTTTTACATATTTTAACTTGGCTAAATGTAAACTTTGTTGAAAAGTGTTTAAATTGGCCTTCATTTTGTAATTTATTTTCATTATTTTTGGGCACTCAAGCTTCCTCTGTCAGTGACTCACTTGTACAAAGTCTTGATTAGCAAAGAGATTGAAACCCGCAAGAGTCTGTCTCGATTGGTATCTGGACTACAGACAATCTTGGCTGTCAAAAAAGTTGTGCTGGCCTTCATAGCTAGCCAAGTATATGTACTGGATGCATGAATTCTAATATCGCTTTTAATTTCTTTTTCAGTACTATGACATCAGTGCTAAAAGTAATTACAACTTTGAGAAACCATTTTTGTGGTTAGCACGGAAACTAGTAGGTGATGCAAACCTGGAGTTTGTCGAGATGCCTGCTCTTGAACCACCAGAGGTTGAAGTTGACCGACAGCTTATGCAGCACTATGAGAAGGAACTCAGTGATGCCCAACAAGTAGCTCTTCCAGATGATGATGATAATGACATTTAATCTTTTGGAGCGAGAGACTTTTCTTGTTTCAATGTCAGTCTCATTTAGTGAAGTTGTTCTATACCTTGTAAATTTTCCAGCTTTTGTTACTAGATTCAGAGTGAATTTTAGAAAATAGAGCTACTAAGTACAATAAATAGAGAAGGTTGAAGATGCTATGTTAGTAGACAAACATATAAGCTTTCTGTGGTCAGTTTAGTAAAAGCATATTTGAAGGGTTGCTGTTGTAAGGCATGATAACTTGGGGGCAGTAAATTGTTTTGACCCATACACCCATTTCTCCCGATCATAAACTTGAAACTGCTCATAACTGAATTAAGAGCAACTCTAAATACAGTAAATTTGAAGGATCCATAAGCAGAATCAAAATTTAATACTTAGCTTTCCTTTTCTTTTATGGATAAGAGCATGTTAGTTTTTCAGTGTAGATTTCTGTCTTGTTCATCTTTGCAGTCTCATTAGTTTACAACTTTGATTAATAGAAAACGTCCAAAAGGAGCTGTACTGTTTTGCTGCAGCTGTTCATTTACTCTAATTTGTTTTTTTCTTGCCAACAAAAACAAAACTACATTAATTGAGTGTAAATTAATATATTGGTGAGTATTTAGTATGACGAAGCATCATATTTTAGAATCCAAAAAGTACACAAATTACATGGAGAAAACCAGGCTTCGAAAGAACCCTGCTATCACACTAGTTATTTATCAAGCTCCAAAGTATTTTCAGGACTTTTTCACAAATGTGCGTTTATAATATATATACTGGTATAGATGACTTTCAGCTGATGTCAATGCACAGAGATTGTTGCTGTTACAACTGTAATATGTATTCAGCAGGTCATGATACGCTGATACTTGACAGAGAAAGTAAACTTTGCTTATTGTACTTTCTGAGAGATAATGAGAATACCCCAGTGGAGTTGTAGCATTGTTTCACTGTGTACCCAAGTTCAATATTGTCAAATTGAGGTATGCCTATGACTGTTAAGTTAGCAGATGAGATTGGTATTGTGCAGGTCCAGAACATAACCATGCCCACACCAAGGATGGTCATCATAACTTCCAAGGGAGTGGGAGGTCTCAATATCTAAATTTTTAGAGGGAAAGTATGAAGCTTAAGGTGGCTTACTACAGTTTTTCGGAGACTTAGTGGTACGCACTGATTGCCTGCCAGACAGTATTAATCACGCATGCAAAAATGGCGCAAGTAACCCTAAGAAGAAACGAAAACCACTTCTGCGCTTGAAAGGAGTTAAATCACTTCGGTATACTTGGCTATAGTTTCAAACTCCATTCAAACAGGTGTTTAAGCCTAGGGCCAAAAAAATATGAGAAAAACTTGATAAACAACCAGTAAAAGAGCTCTAATCTACTCTTGCTTTCTTGCATGGGATACATGACATCACATGAACATGGGCTTAAATAAAGGGCATGCACAATCCAATTCTCGTCCAAGGTTGTAAATGCCAGTCTTGGTCGAGGATTGTTTGAAAACCTGTACAACCCATAATGAAATTTTCACAGTTGATTTGTAGGGGTGAATCATGTTTAGAGCCAAAATTTTAAAAATATCTGCAAGACAGATTTTGAGCTATTTTTGATGTCACATTTTCTTAGTTTGTGAAAAATCCATCTTACAGATTTTATTTTACTTTGCATAAATGTTAAATCATAGCCAATTTCTTATTCCTGAAATTTTGAGGTGGGGTCATACGGGTAGATTTTGTGAAAAACGTGATTTAACCTACTGGTGCCCAGTCTCTCCTTAGGTACTCGGTCGTTTATTTTGGTCATCTGTTGACAATTAATTGTTCAAGTTTCACTTACAATGGTAAAAGACATAAGCAAAAAGTAAATAGAGAAAGGAAAAACATTTTGGGACATTTTTCAAAAGAGTTAGAAGTTGGGCCGTTATAATTCATCAAAACTGCAGTAAGCCATCTTACTGCAGTGGAGGTATGGATATTTCCTGGAATCACACATTGATATGTTTTGTCTTTGTCCCGTCTTCCAACACAGTGAGCAGGTTGTTCGATACCCTTACAAGATTAGGCATTTGGTGTGTGCAGGCTGTATTGTGCTCAAATGCAAAACAACAAATCATCTTTAGCTAACTGGTTTTGTTTAATATCAGTTTATTTCCTGAACATTTTACCTTTCAATAAAATAGAACAATCAATTAACAGCACGGAACTTACAAGCTAATAATGTTACTAATTACAAGAGTGTTTTGTTGATGAATTCATTGCTTGTTTTTTATTCAAGTTAAGGGAGAAAAACAAGCAGTTCAGTTTCCTACTGTTAGTGTAAATCTGTTTATCATACAATTACTGATTTTTTCTCCGTGTAGGAAATACAGAAATTATGCATTGAATTAATGCATATAAGTCCATTTGGAGTCCATTGGGTCATATGTACATGTTGTTACTTCCTTTGTTTAAGTGAACTGTATGCATTGTTGTATTGTTTTCATGGAGTTAGCAGTGTCATCTTTTTGTTTGTTTGCTTTGTTCTTGTCTCTGCAATTGCCGTTTGTAATCTTCAAATGTCAACAAGTCAGCCTCCACCCCAGTGTTGCTTTTCTTTTCAAGAAATAGCCCCAGAGATTCTCGATGCAGAAGAGAGATGCTCCGGTTCCAGTAAGGTTCCTCTATTCCCAGCAACTCACGAACTTTTTTTGCTATTACCTGGTTAAATGAAGGAACAAAACCAAAACAAGTTTAGCTTTGTGCTTGATTGATTAAGATTTCTTTGAGATCCTCAGAATAAATTATTTGTGTAATGATTATTTCTTACTGGAAGAATGCTATCAAATTGATCACTTCCAGAGATACTTTCTCCAAAAAGAAAACACATTCCAGCTCTGGAAAACCAATGAGAAGTCAGATATTCAGATGTGAATGGACCATTTCCCCAATACCTTATCTTGAGAAAGCAAATAATTATTTAGGACTGTCAAAATTATTCCCTAATCATGGTGATGACAATGCAATTTGTTCAATACTATAAAAGCTAACTATATTTTTGTATGTACCTTAATATGCTCAAAGTCAGTGATACCCATTCTTGGTAGAGAAGAAGCATCAACAGTGATAAGTTTTCTTCCATTTATAAGGTTATCTTTGAAACAGGCCTGTAAACAGTCAAATACAGTTAGACTTACATGTAACTTTGCACACTTTATATTAACATTTTCTTATGGTGCTTGGGGGGTACTCCCTTAATGGTCAATACTGGGAGGTTCCATCCAAAAGGGATACCTTTTTTAGGCTTCAGGTACATAAAAGGGTAGGGATTTCACAAGTTGAGGTATAAGAAAGGGTAGGGAAATCTGTCATTTTGGCCTTTAATTAACATATTTTGAACAAATGCACTTTGTAGCTTTATCTGATAATGCTTGATGTTCTCCTGTAAAATTGTTTATTAACCCTTTAACTGGCAAACAGAAGTTTTTCTCCGCTGAGGGGTCATGCACTTTGTACCACTTATGACGTCATCAATTTAGGTGTCAATAGATATACTTGATAAGCAGATAATGGAGCTAGGATAGACTTATCTGCACAACTGTCCATTTTGGATATCTGACGTAGCTAATTTAAAAAAACCGTGGGCAGTTTTCGGTGCAAAATTGGTGGTAAAATGGCCCAATACACCTAAAATCGATCAAGGTTCCATTTTCAGACTTTAAACATAATTAACGCTGAGCTTTCTAGGGCTGTCAGAAAGGATATGAAGAGCAAAAGCTAGCAAGAGTAAACGGGGTGAGAAAAAGGAAAGGAAAAGGGCAGGGAAAAAAAATCGGACCAGGCCAGCAAAAAAAAAAAACAAAGCAAGTTCAATTTTTGGCTTATGCAGATGCTCCAAAGTAAAACATTGTGCATTTTGGTACCTAAACCTCAGGGAAATCTTGCTCCTCGGTAAGAAATTGCTTTTTTTTTTAGCAAGGCTGAGGCCAATTCAGGGTCAGGGCAGCCAAAAAACCGAGTTAACCGTAAAAACAGCATTTTTTGAGGAAATTTGCCAGTTTAACGGTTAACTTCATTCCAAGAGTTTAAAAAACGGGATGCAGTGTTGTTTTAAAGTGGGAATGTGAAAGGGGTACCCTTTTTAATAAAAGGGATACAAAAAAAGTATCTTTTCTGTTTACATGGTGTACAAAAGGGTAAGAGGTTGGACCTCGGGGCGGAGCCAGCCTCCCTCCCCTCCCCCCGCTTATGTACATTTTATTATTATTTCAAATGCTGGGTTAATTTTGTGGGTTAATTTTGTGTGCCTGTGTGCACACAGGAACGTAATATGATACGTTAATGGGATAAAATTGGAACTTGAAGCAAAAATAATTCGCCAATTACGCTCCAGGGATGAGTAAGTGAAGGTGTTCCTGGGATTGAGGTCTTTCAGACAGCTACGTTGGATCGACAATAATAGTTTTCTACAAAGAAGAAAGAATCGTAGGTGTAGCATGCACATTACAAATAGGAAATTGATATTTCGGACCAAATGAATAAACGTGAATCCAATAACTGGTCAATTTAGTTCGTGAACACGACAGAAAGCGTTTTCAAAGTGCGACATGCGCGCTCAATGAAGGGCACCAGGGCACTAGTTTGAAAAAATAAAAAACTCGATTTTTGTCTTACCCGGTACTGTTCGAACCCTAAAAACTCCACCCAATCAGCGACATCATCAATTTTCCAAGACAGACAAGAAGGAGTTCCATCGGAGTCAAAAGTCGGTTCGAATCCATTGTCAAACTTAGTTGGAGTCTTTCTCGAACTTCTCACAAGTCCTTCCGCCATCTTTGTTTACCGTGGCAACATTATGCTATCCCAAAAGTCTCTACGATACGAGATATCAAATTTGGCGGGGGATTGGGGGTGGTGGGTGAGGCAAATACACAGATTCACCTTTACTATGCGAGCGAGGGGAGGCCGGGATATGTTGAAACCCATGAGAAGAAGAAATCATCGAAATTACGATTTCGATCACAGCTCTCGTTTTAGCGGACACCCTCGGGACCGTCATTTGGTTTCCGTCATAGCGAGAGTCCACAATAGACCACAATAGCGGGGTGTCATGGAAATGACGCAGTTTTTGGTTCTGAAAACTCTTTCAATAATTCCATTTTCTTTTAATCTGTAGTATACATTTATTTTTATACATAAACATGTAACATAGGTCAAAAAAGTGAACAAACTAGTGAACATTCCAACACGGCAGATTAGTTGCCATTCAATACGTCGAGCTGTCTGTTGGCTTGGGACCACTTGAAGTGATAACGGGAGTTATTTCCATACATGTCTTTGTAGTTCGGCCGGGGATGTAGCTTTTGTCCATAATAGCGGGTTGTTCACAAGGCGCGAGTTGACTGTATTTCCACAAAATGGACTTCTCAGAGGTCCATCCAAGGGAAAAACGACAAGAACAAAACCCCAGAGAGGCAAACAAAAAGGGATGCAATTGAACTACTTTTATTAAAAAATGATTGCCTATTTTACACTCTACAGACCTATGGTTTACTTTCAGCGTACTATTGTAAATTTTAAATTTATTCCAACTACTCGTTGATTTTCATTTTCCTTCACAGTAGCGAGGAAAATTTGTTTCATCTTTACTTATCGATTGTTACTACCTTCGTTTTCCAAGAATCACGCGCACGAACCAAACAAACAACTTAGAGTAAATTTCAATGCGGTCTATACTATTAAATTAGTGACTTAATTCTTTTCTGGGTACAAAATCACTGCACGCCGTGGAGTCCTTGTCTTGTTTAAGCTTCATCGTGAATTATCTGTTGTTTGTAGTCTGGTTTTATAGCCTCAGTCAAAGACTTGGCATACATATCCAGGCGGGATGTCATCTGAAAAAAACAAAACAAAAGTTACTTTTTGAGTGACCCAAGTAGTAAGTAATAGAAAAGAATGACGGGCACCATCATCTTTTTAGCTCTCATTTGGGGTACTTCTTCAGATGTTCTATAAAGAAGGAAATGTTGCTAGACGATTTAGAATAGCATTTTCACATGAAAATTCATTTTGTCCTGCGGAACATTTACAAGCAACACATCGAAAAGATTTGTTTATTAAAGGCCTTGAAGCGATCTGGCTGCAAGTCAAATTCCCTAGCACCTCAGTCTTATTTTCAGTTATGTATAGGCAACCAGATGATAATGAATTCTTCAATCTCCTCAGATGCTCGCTCGAAAAGACCTAGTTGAAATCATCAAGCATCGCCTTGTTGGGTGATTTCAACTGCGGTTTTTCTATGGGAGATGATTTGAACGGTCTTCTGTCGTCGTTGAGTAGGAACAGTGAAAAACTACGTTCAATCTTTGACATGTTCAATATGCAAAACATCGTACGGAAGGCCACGTCAACAACGTTAAAGTCACGTACTTTGGTAGAACTTATTGTGACCACAAGAAAAAACCTTGTTAATTCCACGGACATATTCCCACTGAGCATTTCCGATCACAACTTCATATATGCAACACTACGCTAGGCAAAATCCAGTCCGATATTTAGGGAAATCAGATTTGCGATAAAGTAAGTTAATTTCTTATATTTCATTCATTTTATCAGTAGGTAATTAGAAAATTAGATAATTAATTAGATACACGACCCCTCATGCATGTAGTGCTTAAACGATAATCGTGTTTTAAATACAGGATTTACTTTACGCTTGAAGAACAAAAGACCTCCACCGAAGTACATAAGAACGAGAGACTATAAAAGATTGGATGAGGACAAATTCAGATACGACATCGAAACGGCGCCTTTTCACATCTCACAGGTTTTTGAAGACGTGGACGATGTCTTATGGGCTTGGCAGCACTTATTCAATATTATTTGCGATGAACACGCCCCATTGAAAGAAGTCACATTTGGAAGCACATCAGCACCGTGGATCACCAATGCTATTCGGTATAAAATGAACCGGAGGTATAAGCTATTCAAGGCAGCAGTTTCATCTAAATGCCTCAAGCTGCGCCAAGAGTACAAGCAAGCTAGAAATGAGGTTACGTCGGCTCTAAGGCAAGCCAAAGCCACATACTTCTCCAAAATGTTCACAGAAGTCAAGACATGAAACTAGCACTTAATAGAACTTACTCAATAAAGCGATAAATCCAACGGAGCACAAGAGCATCGGCCCTCTCAAAAGAGACGACGGCAGTCTTGCACTGACTGACGAGGAGAAAGCCAGTCTAATGAATTCATATTTTGCAACGATTGGAGAAAAGCTGGCAGCGGTACTTCCGTGTGTGGATAATGGTCAACAATCCATCGTACATACTACAAACACAAGCACTGAACCTCCACCTCTTGCAGAGCTCGTGATTTCCCAGCGCTCAATACACGAAAAAGTATAATTATGCCTACCCTTTATTATTACATTGTTATTAGGTCTTTCTTTTATTTTATACACAACCCCCAGCTTTCTAATCTAGTCTAGTCTAATCTAGTCTAGTCTAGTCTAGTCAATAAGAGGACAGACACATAAAAAACTGACGTCAATTTGTTTTTTACAATAACAAGACCCCAAAATAGTCAAATGCCGGGAATAAATGAGGGGAAAAGGCCACATAAACTTGCCGTAAACAAAGATAAGTGAATTTAATTCAAAGTGAAGCGAACATTGTCAATAGCTTTTCTTGCTTTTTGATTGACTACTTAAAAAAGTTCATAAAATCTCATTGGTTAAAAAGTTGACAGTTTGACAGCTGAAAGTTGAACTTGAAAGCTTGCAAATTACAATTTTATCCGCCTGTACTCTTATTGATGATAAAAATGAGCCAATCAGCACGCAAGAAATGAGACAGTTATTGTAAAAATTATTATGATAACCTCGTGCCCAGATTCTCAAACTGGTAGCGAGCCTTATCTGTATTGCTGATACCATTATTGGAGTAACAGATTTATTTTTACTTTAAAAAGACACAAACCTGAAAGCACCACTTGTCTTTAACTTGTCTACAAAGGTTCAAATCCACCTCGCTCACGAGTAGACCATCATTAACTCTTGATAATCCCTGTGACAAAAGAATTGTGCAGAAAATAAAAAAGTTTAGGAGGGTCGGCATATCTCCAATATCTCTGCATCTTAATTAAGAAATTTGTACTTAAGATATTTCAATAACCTAAACGTGACAAACTTACTGGAGTGCGACTTCCATCTGGTGCAGCAACGTAAGAGGAACCTAACCGAATATTCGGACAGTGATAAGTAAAGTACACCCAATCGAGACGGGGAAATTAGAAAAATTAATTCACAAAGATTAACAAATGATTTTGAGGAGGAAGAAAGTGATGTCAGAAGTAACAAATGTGTGAAATTTTCCCAAAACTAACAGCTGTGAGCAAGCTCTCTCCCCATCACCAGCTACTACAAGAGTTGCCAAGACCGCTTGCTTGCACTCATGCAACACAAGTGACTGAACAGTTTTAAGAATTTGGTAACTGATAGACAAGGGTCATTGGATGTACATAGGAGTGTAAGACAGTAGTATATGGAGCGTATACCAAGTGGTAGTTTTGCTCACTGGCTATCAAACAGTTGTGATAAAACTCACCATAAAAGTGTCCAAAATCCTTGTGAGCTTTGCAAGGAAAAAAAATTATGACCAGTCACAGTCAGAAATTTTGTTAAACAATATCTGTTTAGTCCAAGCCTGCTTTCCTGTTAGCAACATTCTAACAGCAAAAAAAACTTAGTTTGTTACAAAGCTGCTGGGTGCAACATGGAATAATCACGAGACTAGCACAATTTTCCAATTACTGTGGAAAAACAAATTAATTTAAGCCATATTCATTTCAGTACCTGAAGCACAGGAAAATGAACTTAAGCCTAGTCACCAGTCACTTTGATTTGGTACTGATAGGTTGAAAAACTGTATGATTTTGATGGTCTTATTATTAATAATGATAAAGAAGAGCTTCTTCCAAAAAGATGAAAATAACCAATTGAGCACTGGAGTGCACAACTCATACCCTATTTCAGACCAAGATGGCTAAAATCTATACCCTAAAAAGACCAAAACAGCTCCAAAAACAGTACCCTCTAGTGCTGCACATACCTATATCAATTCTGGAACCATGGCAAATAAAAAATAAAATATGTTACAAGTGTTCTGCTATAAACAAACAGTTACCTGGTTTGCCATCTCCAGATGTAAACTCATTTTCAAAGACTTCCTGTTAGTGGTAAAAGAATATTGACTTGAGTAACTGGGAAAAATTCTTAGGTGAGAAATTCCAGAAAACTCAGGTAAAATCAAACTTGTTAAACAAAATTGATTTCATTACAAAAACACAACAAAAGAGAATGGATTGAAGCAAACTGCACTCACAGTGCCAATCCTGTTTATTGCCACTGTGAAATAGGTATTAGCAATGGATGCACAACGTGCCTCAATGGGCCACATTGGTTCACTAGAAAATAAAGATAACACATTACTTTGTAACCTTGTGGTCTGAACATAATGATGGAAACCTTATACCCATACAGTGGAGTCCCCATTTCTTAAACCCTGCATCTGTGTAACCTTCCGATAGCTCAAACCAAAAGTTGTATTCCTTTCATCAGTTTAGAACACTATAATTTCTAACCCCAATTTCAAGAAACTACCTGATTTTTCAAACCAATATTTATTTCCCTTGGAGATATGAAAAATCAGAATTCCACTGTATATAACATGTATACAGCTGTGTGGGTAAAGTTGTGCTGCTTCAAGTTTATGTATTACCACTGCTTAGCAAAGGTAAAGGAGGAAAACTTGAAGCAAGCACATGCTTAAATCTAAAAACAGAATAATTAGTCATTGAAAGGAGGCCTATTTTTGTTGTATAAACTTGAAATTTGCCAAAAAAATCATGAAGTAAGTTTAGTTTATCAGTTTGTACCTAAGAGCACCCACAGTTGCTGAAGGATTAAAGCAAATCTCAGCACCGTTTACTCCATACATCAGCCAGTTCAGGGGATGATGTCTGCCATAACAAATGTTCACAGCAATTCGACCTGTAACAGACCAAAGTAATTTACACTTACATTTACATTTATACATGGACCTCTACATGGCAAAGGTTGCCCATCCCACCATGGAGTGCTTAGTGCAGGTGCATGTGATCAAGTTAATATAATGCAAAATACTACTGTGCTGTCCATGGGGCTCTTATCCTCTGACTCTCAGTAAATTATTCCTTTCAACCCTGATGTCAACATTCATGTAGGAATTCTCCCTTGCAACAGTCCAGCACTAGAAAATTATGGAAGATTTTCACTATTTGTTTAGACAAACTCCTTTTGATGATCTGCTGAGTTCTTAAAAGCTCGACTTTTTAAAATATTTTGGAAGTTGATCATAATGTTTTCAAGCTCAAAGTTGTAAGTGTCACTATGAGAAAGAAGTTTCCTATTCAATGACTGTCATAAAACCAAAAAGGCATGCTTAGTTAAATAGAGCAATAAACAAGACAAAACCTGTTTTACTAAAACCTTGCAACCAGTGAATATAGAGCATTACAAAAGTCTCTCCAGTACCCAGATCATGATTGCTTTGAATGATCAGTTAAATATGAATTATTTCATATATTCTTCATATGTTCACTCTTACTGACACTAGGCCAAGCTACAACACACCAAAGAGTGCTTAAGTTTCTAAAGTAATGACACATCTCATGATCAGCAAATGCAAATAACTGAAAGCAAACAGTGACATGAATTTTCTTAGAAGTTACCGAAAGTTATAGCAGGTACAGTGGCGGATCTTGGGGAAGGGCCCAGGGCGCCCCCCCCCCCCTCCTATTTTGGGTAAAAAATAAAAAAATTGCAAAAGGAAGAAAAGCCAGCAGAACAAGCAACCCCTCACCCCTTAGTTCAAGGTCTGGATCTGCCACTGAGGCATAACTGGAATGAAAATTTTCATCCAGTGCTTACATTTTACCTTTAGTAGTAAACAAATTGAAGCAACACCTTACTTACCAAATTGTGTCTGAAACACTGGGTGCCCTGTGTCTCCCTCCATATAATAAGTTGACTGTGGATTAATCACAACAAGATGTTTCAGTGGCCAAATGGTCAGTGTTACAAAGAAGAAAAGTATGAAGAAAGGGAAGGAGAACAAAATTATTGTCTTTACCTCATTGAAATCTCCAATTCTAGGAATGTGATTTTTTCTTGTTTTTCCCAAGACAGAACCGTTGTTGGAAATTATAACTGAAGAATATGACATTTGATTATAAGTTTAACATATTCATTAGAATACTGGGTTGTTAATCAATATGTAAATTACATTATTTTACTAGCTTAAGATAAATGTAAATTTTTTTAAGCACCTGTGGTGTTGTATATTTTGTCCTGGTGAACACCGTCTCTCTCCAGAATTGAAGAAACAATAACCATGTTGTGCTGTTTTGCAAGCTAATGAAACAAAAAGAAGAAACTTTTCCATAAATATTATCTGCTGCTAAATTATTATTTGTATTAATAATAATTATAACCCCAACAGAGTCTCTTTTGAATGGGATTCCACATCAAAAAAAAAATTTTTGAGTAGCTATAGGTGGGTTAATTCATCAGTGTCCTACTTGTACCATTTTAAAGCTACATATTAACTCTATCAGAAACAACAACTTGAACAGTAGACTTAGAGATGATCCTGAGGTTGACTGTTCATTTTCAAACCATGCCGAATATGCAGGCAATTCAGAAAGCAAACTTCTTTAAATCTTCAATTGCAAGGAGCACAAAATACTTGATGGTTGGAACTATCATAACATCGTGAGTTTTGATTTCCTTTGAGTTTCAGTGTACCTGCTTTAGGGAATACTTGCTGAGCGACACCAAAAAATAAAACTCATTGATTCCCAGGGACACCACCTAAGGCTGGTTTTCACCAGGTGCAATTAAGCATAAGCTGACATGGGCAGATGCAGTTCTTTAGATGTTAATAAATAGCAGCTTTTGTTTAGGGAATTTCTTGACAAAGGTGATACATTTTGACTTACTTGACTTAAACCCTTTCATCCTGTGGGGGGCATACAGTAGGTCCTTAAGGAAGTCTCTCCATCCCTCTCTGTCCTGTGACTCTCTCTTCAACTGTTGCCAGTTTAAACCTGCTCCCTCATCCCCCCCCCCCCTTCATTGACCATCGCCAGCTGTTCCTTGGCATGATACTGTTAACAGTGCCCTTTTGTTTCTGCACATGTTGCGATTTTATGCTGTATACTTCATATCTATTGTTTCAGAGTAGACTCTTCATTTGTTTTTAAAGAAATCCACTATATCATCACAGTTCCCTGCATAAAAGTACCTGATTGGATATCACTAAATCTGCTGTGAGTGATGAACTTACCTCCTGACAAAGTTTAACAGTGGGGCCATCTTCTGCTGACTCAGCAAACTCTGTCCATGGATGCTTTTCACGTGTACAAAAAGCAAATGGCATGGCTGTTGACCAAAACAGCAGAAAGCATGCTTATAAGTACAAAAAGATTTGAACAAACATCTAACTTCCCTGTTAGTCAGCTAGACATAAACATTTGACTTGACTTACTTGTTTAACTTTGTATACTTCTAATTAATCCATGCTGCATTTTTTTTTTACTTACTCCAACATTCTTGAAAACAGATTACATTAACCCCACACAGGGCTGCAGTCTCTGTGATTTCTTTTATTCTTGCATGGAGAGCTGACAACTGTTAAAACGACACACAAACATTTCAACATTTATATGTTCATCACCGCATGCATGTATACAAAACATATAGAAAAGTGATTTAAAAAGACACTATAACTTATATTGGTCTGACACATTCTCACCATCCCCAGAGACAGACAGCAGTATTTTTGGTTAGCACCGAGAACTGAGACCTAGACAGCCCCACTAGATGAATTTTTGAGCATGTTCTGGGGACTTATTTTGATTGAAGACAATCAAATTTAAGTGAAGTCCATCAATGTTATTATAGACTTCCACATAGGAACTGGAGTGGGAACACACCAGGGCTGAGACTAACCATTTTAACATCATCATACCTTCATATTAGGGGCACACTGTCATTTAAGCAGGGCAATCTCAAACTGATTAATTTTGATCTACTCACCTGGTTTGCCAGCGGGGAAGATGTGGGTAACACTATTTTATTCTGAACAGCTCCAATTCTCACAATACGAGGCCTGCGTAGTTGCTCTTCCTTGACCTCAAACTTGTATCCTGCCAGTTCAAAATTTCCTTCCTCTGCCAATTTCAATGCTGTCTCAGGTAGCTCCAATTTACTATCCAGGAAAAAAACATCAGATGTTTATTTTGACTCTATATTAAACCAGGAACATTTTTCAATCAAACCTGTCCAGAAAAAGTGAAATCAATATTTCTTAATTGCTTGCTGATATTTATGGCTCTGTCAATTCCAAGCCCACTCATCCTCCCCAGGGCATTTTCTCGCAAAGGGCTGCCCGGGGCTGGGACATGTGACAATTTAGTCAGACAAAGAGTTCTACATTGGTACTTTTTGAAAACACAAGCCAATTTTTAATACAAGCATCAAAAGTATTAACCCTATGTAAAGAATGTAAATGTAAATTCTTTTTCTGAAATTTGACCCACGCATTGGAAACTAGCTTGTGCCCTACCAACACCCCAATAAATTCATGTTGGACTTCGGTGTGCGAGAAAATTGAGACAAGAAACGATGGCAAACAGCATGATTGACAATTTTCGTGGGAAGAGTTGTGTGCCTAGAAGGTTAATGAAACCTTTGGTACATTTTTTTGATAAACAATGATCAAACTTTTACAGGTAAATATATATACATTCATTTTGATATTTGGGTTAAACACTTATAATAGTTACCAGAAAATTTATTTTTGACGCTGTCTCATGATCCCACTGTGGGGGCATTTGCAACCTTATGGAAACAAAATGTCAAATGCACATCAAATACTGGGATGGGGGAAAATGAGCAAGCTTAGAATTGACCGAGCCATAATATTTCTCTTGATTTGATGAAATATTTAGTGCTTAACAAATCTGCTGGGTTAAGTTGCCTTGTATGCAATTGTGAGAAATGCAAATTGTGATGGGGGCACAGGAGAGGAATTTGGAGGGAATAGGTGAGTAGAAAGATGGGAGTTCAGATCGTCCCATGTCCATGCCCATGCTCCCCCTCCCCTTAGGAGGTTGCTCTCAATGCATATTTTGATGGATATTTTCATCTGATAAAGAAAAAAAAATGATTTCAGAGAGGGATGTCACGCAAGCACGTTTTCCAGCGAGGTGGTCGGGGGAGGGGGGGGGGGGGGGGGGCGGGAAGTGGTGTGTGGATAGATTGAGGAATGGTCTTAGTCGGTAAAGTGACTCCTTCCATGGTCTCATAAGGCAGCCAGAACAATGTACGTGTCTCTCGGTGAATAAAGTTTTGCAACCACAACACATTCGCAATTCACCTTAGTTTGCAATTTCAACATACCCGTTCACGTTGATGTATTGTACATGAGTCGATAAAGAAGTAATCTAAGACCGAATGTTCACGTGATTATCTCGGTTGAGATGAAAAACTTACCTGACTGGTTTTCCATACAAAATCTTTTTCACTTCTTCCAGTTCCTTTGGTGGAAGGTGTTTCTCCAAACAACTTTCTAAACTCGTAAATTCGGCCGCCATCTTGTACCAGTTCACGCAGAACGACCTTGAGTGACCGATTGCACTCGAAAGAGTCTGGGATCAAAAAGTAACATTTTTTTCACCAACTAGGGTAGGCTGGAGTAAAACATATTCATTCCCTATTATGTACCAAAGCTTTAAATGCATATGGAAAATTTTGCTTTCAAGTTGTTTCTATGAGATGAAATATTATTTTAAATAAAAATAATTCCATATGACTCAAAAATTTTCGATATTATGATTAGTCAGTGACCACGCCACCCTCCCTAACGCAGACGAAGGATCCGATCGCCTGATCTGATTCATTGAATGACTTCAATTTGTCCAGAATTATAATGCATAGAGCAAAGCTCAGCGAAAATAGACGCTTCCCTTGTAGATTCACAGGCGTAGCCAAAAGGAATCTTATTTCTGTCTGCTTGGAAACGTTTTCTTCAATTTTTAATGAAGTGAATTTGGAAATGTCCTGACGAATCCCGAGGGGCGCTGTGCAAAGTGACGTGGCGCGCCAAATTGCGAAATTTGACAAATAAACCTTGAAATATTTGTCGAAAGACCGCAGCGTTACCTGGATAGCGAAGGACGATTGAAGTTTCAGGAAGATAGAGCTTTCCTATTGAGTAAGAACGCTCGGTAGTTCTTAGAAACGCATATTTGTGCTATTTATGACCGGTAGCACGAGCTTCGTTTCAAGTGACATGGCTTCTGTGAAGGAAAAGAGAGCGAGGTTGATGTGGAAACCAAGGCCTGATCGATCGACCAACATTCACGATTTTCAGTCAGTCGTGAACGAAGCTTTTGGCTTGGATTTAAGTGAGTCAGTTCTTTATTTCTAATTTATTTTTTGTTTGTAACTTCATCTTGTTATATCATTACGGTAGTACTTACAGTATGAAGTGTGATTCCATTTCAACAACAGTCGGGTGACGTTTGTTTAAATGAAATAAATATAAAATATATATACTTTAGCCTATAAGTTAAGTATAATTATCTGTACTTTGCCTAACCATTTGGATCTCCAGTTGTCAGCTCACGTAGTATTGAGAGACTCGTATGTAGCCAGAAAAAGCTGTACACACCTCCAGACACACCCCCCATACTCCCCTCTTCCAGGACTACCCAATTATTTTAACAATGGAAGGATGAGTAATGTCTGATTGTGAGACTAAAAAAATTATATTAGCCCAGTAAAATCCAACCCAGAGACAAATTTATTTGAACTCCCAAGAGTGGAAACATTGTGTTACATTTGTGCCATCCACTGATAGTCAGGGCTGTAGCTAGCTAGTGAACCAAGGCACTTGCCTCTGTAAAAAGTTTGAATTTATTTATTTCCAGTTCCCATTAGAGGCTATATATATAAAAAGACAATATAAAAGAAGCCTTTTTTGCCTTTGTAAGAATTTTAGTCTGTTTACAGCTGTCATGGTGATTTATCCAGTGACTGGTATTATTCATCCTTTGAATAATTAGGTTGATATCAGCCACCGTAAATTACGGTGGCCAATTCACATTATCAACCCAGTTGATAAAACCAAATTATCTTGTTATACTCCCTACCGACGCAGCACCACAGTTTCTTTAGAAACTTACCCCCTCTATTCATAGGTTGATATCAGACAGATCGATAAGTTGTAATTTATTTGTGAGGTGGATTTATAGGGCCCCAGTTTAGATGAGCCAAACTTAATACCAATTTTGACTAGTCCAAACTAGCAAAAGCATGCTAAGTTATTATCAAAATATTAAATACTGTACATATCTACTCTTCTTTTGAAATTATGTATACAGAAGCTTATGAGGAGCTGCGGAAATGGAGTGTCACTCATTATGTAGATTTCTGGGAGATGTTTTGGAAATATACAGACATTGTCCATTCTCAACCATACGAAGAGGTATTACAGTTAGCTATGAGACAGTTAATTTATTAATAGTTTTTTTTGGTACCAGGGTGAAGACATTGATTAAAAAAGTTAGCCATTTAGTTGGGCTTTGTGACATAATTTCCACTAAAATTATTAATGGAAATACCAGAAATGGAAAGAGCATGGAGCATACAGCTAGATAGTAAGGTGTGATGGATATAAGATAGCACAAGTTGTAGAAATGAACAATATGTTAATATTATTAAGTTAACAAATAGTTCATTTTAGTAGATAGGAAACCAGTATCTAATCTTCTAGTGAGAAGTCTTTTGCTGTACACATATTTTAAATTCTAACAAAATAATTTATGAGTACTCAAAGTGTATCAGGTTAATTGTCTGATCATTGCACACAGCAGTGCTATTCTAATTGGTAAGTAACATTTTTCATTCAAGGTTTTAGATCAATCTCAAGCAATGGCTGACATACCAGAATGGTTTCGTGGAGTTCGTCTTAATTTTGCAGAGAATCTTTTACGTTATGGTGATGACAAGGTTGCATTATACACAACAGGTATGCAAAAATTACTGGACCAAATTCATAATTAAGACGGATTCCGCTTAAAGTTCAAGCAATAAATGCAAAAATTATTTACTAAAAATCTACTCACAGTGAGGTAACTTTTTGAATACTATTTAAAACATCTCACTGTAATTCATTTCTCTAGGTGACTGCGCGATTAAATCCCCAAGCATTCTCAAGAAATTTTAAGTCAAACCTCGTAAGAATGCTCAAAGTGTGTGTTATTGTGTTTTCAACTAACGCAAAACGTCTGTTTTAGCTGAAATATGGATAACTTCAAGTTCAATTTTCTCTCACAGGGTCAGCTTGAGAGCTTAATTCTTGATAAGATCTTCTTACCTTTATTCAAAATATAACCATGCTATGAGGTATTTTTGGTAACTTTATTCTTGCCATTATTGCTCAAATGTTCTGCAGAAATCATCTTAAATATTTAAGCATTCTGATAGGAATTAGCAGTACCAACCCATATTAAAGCTTGGTAAAAAATGTTTTTGAGACTATAATTCATCATTTTAACAATATGCCCTCTCAATCTTGTAACCAATGCAAAGATCGAGGTAATTAAAGTAACGTAAAGTTTGTATAAAAGCCAAGTGACCCATCATGCTGGCTCTTATCTCCAGTTTCCTTAGCATGAGGTGACTAGGAGTATTTCTTCTCTGCTCTGGATGATGGGATGTGCTAGTCGATCGTAGGGTGACTCCCCGGGATTAAATTCTCCAGTACCCATTTATACACCTGAATGGAAAGAGGCACTGTGAGAGTAAAGTGTCGTGCCCAAGAACACAACACAATGTCCCTGGCCAAGGCTTGAACCTGGACCACTCAATCTGGAGTCAAGCACACTCTAACTATGAGGCCAGTGCACCTCCCACAATGTAAGGAGAGATAACACAAAATAAGAAAAAGAAAAACTCATAAGTGAGATAAAGTCTCAAAACAGACAAAACAACCTTTTTATTTTGCATATGCAGGGGAGGGACAAGACATTAAAAGCATAACATACCATCAACTAAAGAAGAATGTGACGCTGTTAGCCTCTGCACTCAAAAATCTTGGTATCGAGAAAGGAGACAGAGTTGTTGGTATGTACAGCACATGTTCATTGAGCATTTTATTACCTGGAAGTATATTGATATTATTGTTTCTCAAAGACGTATTTTCATCTGACTAGTTGTATAATCTTTCACACAAACATGAAGAAGTACGGATTTCCTAATGTATAATTGCACTTGATTGATATTCAAGTATCCTGAGTGCATGCAAAAATACATGTTCAGGGAAGACTTTTTGTCTGTGGCAGTGAATAGGAGAGGTTTCCTGCACAGTTGACAGATTTTGACTTTTCCATTAATTACCCACTGATCTGTGACATCTTCCTCATCAATGATCCTGTTTTCTAAGAGCTTCAAGAACTAGCTACTGGCAAGTTTCCTCACTATAGGAGCTGTGTTTGCAAACAATCCTGAATGAACGCCCTTCTTTTGTCTTCCTTTCAAGGTTATATTCCCAACTGTGCCTTAGCTGTGGAAGCCATGTTAGCTACTGCCAGTCTGGGAGCTGTATGGAGTTCTACGTCACCAGATTTTGGTGTCACGGTAGTTACAAGTTCATGATTTTTGGTATTTGTTTAGAACTGCTTTTTAGTTCAGGGGTTTCAATAAGGGCCAGGCACTAGCCAAATTGACCAGCTGTGTGGATGATTTTGCGTGCCTGCAGTTTGACCATCTAAAGGAAAGTTCTTGTTATAAAGAGGTTCCATTCAAAAAGTTTTACTTGCCTGTAAAAACCAGTCACTGTACCCTCTTGATGAAAATGATCAAGCTTAACTTGCAAACTGCAAGTCAGTAAAGAGGCCAAGTTACTGACATTGACATTCTTGAACCTTTTCAGGGTGTGCTGGACAGGTTTACCCAAATCAAGCCAAAGGTTATTTTTTCAGTGGAAGCAGTCAGATACAACAGTAAAATACACAACCACTTGGAGAAACTGACTCAAGTAGTGAAAAGTAAGTCAGCTATTTCAATAGTTTTGTTTTATAGTATTTCTACTTCATTAAATTTTGTCATTAAATTTGATTTTAAGTTAAAATAATTCACAACAGAGTCATGCATTAGCATAAAAATTAATCATATTGTGTTGAATATATTTCAGACCTTCCTGAACTAGAAAAAGTTGTTGTGATGCCTTTTGTTGGAAAAGCAGATGAAATTGATCTCTCTAAAATTCCTAACAGGTATGTATGGGACCATTTATCAATGTGAATATTTTCAACTAAGTCTGTTTCAATCTATAACCAATTAGTAGTGTGCTGACACTGACAAAGACAAGTTCTGTTAACTATGAAGTAAGCATTATTAATGACTGACTTGAGCCTTAGATATTAATTCTTGTCATGAGGTATAATGGTTACTGCATTAAGCCGGGTACAGATTGAGAGACCCAGGTTCACTTGTGGCCAGGCACAATTCTCTTACGGTGCTTCTCTCAACCCAAGAAATATTATTTCCTATGAACAAAATAACAAAAAATAATGATATCAGGCTTTTCTAATATCCCTATGGTAAGAACATACCTTTGTGAGCTTTATGCATATATTCAAGTTGTATTTAATTACCTCTCACTTTGATTTGCTCCTAGTGTTTTGTTGTCTGAGTTCGCAAAGTTTGCAGATGAAGAGCCAGTTCTTGAGTTTGTACAGGTTCCTTTCAATCACCCTCTGTACATCATGTACTCCTCAGGAACAACAGGGCCACCCAAGTGCATGGTTCATTCTGTCGGGGTGAGTCAAAAAATAGCAAACATTATAAAACTTCTTCCAGAAAAAAAAAAAAAACATACTTTCCCCACAGAAGGGATTGGAATTTCCTTGGGTTGGGGTGGGGATTCTGTAAGAGCCAAAGATTTAAAGAAATTTATGAAGCTTTAATATAGGAATTTTTAGAGGAGTAGGGGTCTAAGGGAAAAACCCTTCCGTGGGGGAGGTATGGTTATTTTCAGGAACTACATAATGCAACTTTTGATTCACAAATAAAATAAAAAATGTAAGATCATACTACACTGTAGACTTAATAACTTTTTAAAGACTGTTTAGTGGGACTTGTACTTTGGTTGTGCATTTAATTTCTCAAGATATAAAGTTGGATTTGACTCTAGTTGGCCCTTGCACAGTTGCTTGTTGTAATTTTTCAGGGTAAAAATTAAATTCAAATTTTGTAACATGCAAAAAATTTGATTAGATAATGGACAGTTAACTGAACCACTCATTGCATATCTTGAGTCAAAACCAAGCTAGATTTTTCACACAGGAGTAGCACAGGAGTAGCATTTTTGATTTTTGAGTTCTTGCTTAGTCAAAAACATCCGCTCTTAGTAAATACATTTTTGCTGTGGATTTGTAGGGAACGTTGATCCAGCATCTTAAAGAACATGTCCTTCATGGAAACATGACCAGACAAGATGTGATCTTTTATTACACAACAGTAAGTAGCAGCAAGGCCATTCTTTTCAGCCTTAGCACTTGGATTGCATCAGATGTTACTGCGGATATACAGATTTGTCATCTCTAGCAGTGGTACTGATATTTTCATTGGGTTTTGTTTTGTCAAGTCACTAAAAATTCCCCAGATGCCCAATCTGTCTACGAATCTGCCGTTTGAGAATCAGACTGCTCAGTCATCAACAAACTCGTTTAATATAAATTGAACACTACCAAGTAGACATCCTACTTGATATCAAGGGCTACTGAAAATGATTTCATTTTGCCAACAAATTTTAAAAGTAATGCTTGTCTATTATACTATAAAAATTGACATGACTAGACTTTTCAAATCAATATTAAACTTCCCAGTTGCAGTAATATTGAAGACCCATAATGCCTGTAGAGACAAGCAAGCTCAGCTCCTCTCCCCTCTCTCCCCCAGTGTTTGCATTTTTCATGTCTTGCACTCAATTCACTTTTGGCAACTGGAAAATTGTATTTAAAAGTGTATAATTATTCAATCTTTATATGCAAATTACAACTCTTCTGTGTGAGTGACTGTAATGCATTTACATCATCTCTGTAGACAGGCTGGATGATGTGGAATTGGTTAGTGTCAGCACTTGCTGTTGGAGCCTCCTTGGTGCTGTATGATGGCTCACCATTCATTCCTACACCTCATGTCATATGGGACTTAGTTGACCAAATAGGGTGAGGTTTATAGAAATAATTATCGAATTACATGTATGTTATTGTGGAGGTGTGGTGGCCTCATGATTAGTGCACTCAACTCTGGATCGAGCAGTCCAGGTTTGAGACCTGGCCAGGGACATTGTGTTGGTGTTGTGTTCTTGGACAAGACACTTTACTAACACAGTACCTCTCTCCACCCAGGTGTACTAAGGGGTACTGGTGAATTTAATGCTGGGGGTAACCCAGCGATGGACTAGCATCCCATCCAGGGGGGAGTAGAAAAATTCCTAGTCACTTTCCGCTACTGAAATCGGGATAAGCACCAGCCTGATGGGCCACTTGGCTCGTATGCAGGCTTAACCTACTGCTATTTAGATTGACACTGGCCTAAAGTTGTCACCATTATTGACATCCTGTGTGGAGACCATTTTGGGATTGCTTTTTGCACTGAAGGTTAATAGAGTGTAACTGTTTTATTTGGTTGTTTGTTTGTTTGTTTGTGTTTGTTTGTTTGTTTTACTCTTTGTCTTGTGTCAAATTTCTCGCTTGACATGATATGGAGGAGGGGAATAGCAGATTCCAAATCTTTAATTCTGTTCTTGCTAGTTATTCTTTGAGGCTCTACCTTCTTTGTGATTTGTTTTATATAGCAAAATGTTATACAGTGTTGAAATTTGTTTTCCATATTATCTTGGATTCGTACTCCCTCAACCAATGCAGTGTTGGTTGAAGATGCTAGTCAATTAAACATTTAAAAAGTCTCCATAAATATTTTTCTTCTTGCACTGTAGAATAACCATTCTTGGTACTGGTGCCAAATGGTTGTCAGCTCTTGAAGATAGGGAAGTACAGCCAAGTAAGTGTCCTTGGTGGTCATGAGATAATTCACATATAAATGTGTTAAAGGTTGTCACAGGTCAGGAAATGGTCGGGAAAAAAAAACTTTCCTAGGTCAGGGAAAAGTCGGGGAATATTATTTTCAGTTAGGGAAAAATGACATTTTAATGAAAAGTTCAGGCAGGGAAAATTGAAATAATTAAACACGACTGATTTATAATATTGAGGGCTGAAAGAAACACTTTAATAGGGCTTCCTTAATGAAGAAGAAAAATTCGTTGAAAACGCATTTATTTGGTCTTAACTAATGGATGGAAAGGATGGCTGCAAGGCGAGGCTAGAAGTCACTACTATGTCGGGCATTTTGTATTTATTTGGTTGGTGAAGTTTTATATTTATGTGGGAAAAGTCAGGAAATTTTGAAAGGTGATGCCGGGGAGGCAACCCTTTGTTAATTTCTCGTTCTTGGATATCGACAGAACGGAGGGGTAATACAGGCAGGCCCACGCTGACTTTTGTTTTATTCAATTCCAGTTAAGACACATAGCCTGTCAACCCTACACACGATTTTGTCGACGGGCTCCCCCCTGAAACCAGCCAGTTTTGACTATGTTTACAGCAGCATCAAGGAGGATGTACTTCTAGGATCCATCTCGGGTGAGTTTCCGTTATTGGTTTTGCTCATAATTTTCGTAGCATACGCACCTTGGGTGTAATTAACCAGAATCATGTCATGCCGTACACAGAGCCAATTACAAGGGTGGAAACCCGGGGGAACTCCCACATAAAACGGACGGGGGTGCTCATGGTACCTTGTAGGGGTTAAAAAAGCGGTGTTGGTACCTCTTAGGGTGTTCAGCCTTAAAAGGTCCACAGCGGCAGTTTTTGCGGTACCTTATACGGTATGATGGGCCACTTGGCCCGTACGCAGACTTTACCTACCTTACCTTTACGGTATAGAGCCGAAAAAATATGACGGGAGATAATGTGTTATGTAAAAATTGGTACCTATTAGGGGAGAAAAAATTTCAAGCCATGCCTACAAAACAGGATCTTGGTGTCTCCTAGGGGTTCTTTTCAAAATTTCCGACGAGCACCCCGGTCTTTTTTCAATGGGAGCCCCCCCGGGGGGAAGCCGTTGTGTCTGTTATTTATTGGCGATATTGCACGATTTTTACGCAGCCGTAAATTTTACTAATATTAGCTGCTGCGCATATAAGTTACATGGACGTGGTATGGAAGAGTTGCGTAAAGCGTTTTCTTTTTATGCCACGAATAACTCATGGACGAATTCTAACTTTCTGCTCTTTTCAGGAGGCACAGACATCATATCATGTTTTGCTGGTCAGAATCCAACTGTGCCTGTCTACCGCGGTGAAATCCAAACACGCAACCTTGGAATGGCTGTGGAGAGCTGGAGTGACGAAGGTAACCGTCTCATTTTGACCTATTCTTTCCCGCAAATTTGTCCCGTAGCTCAGTTCAGGCGCAAAGAAGAACGTTCGAACTTGGTGCGTTACAATTTTTTTATTTTTTCTCGACAAAAGGACTGGGGATTACGTTAGTCTAGGAAGTGAATAAAACCTTCTGGTGTTATTCAATCTGTACATTTGACATCGGCACAGTTGCAGACTAGACAATGTTTTTAAAACGTATCTTTTCTTACTGTGCCGTTTAGTTCCCAGATTAGAAAATATTGTTTTGAGGTCTGTTAGTTTTTTAATTTACGTGGTTTTCACATGATTACAACTGGTATCAAAACACTTACCTGGATAATCCCCCAAATTAAAACGTGTGGCTCGTCAAGTGGCCATTAGCAAGAATTTCCGCCCACTGAAGGAAGTTATGCGGGCTATAAATGTGACCACACGCACAAACATTACGTAATATAAATTTGAGCAGGAAAGTTGGAGACAAGCGGCCACCGTCACGCGACCAACCTGTCAATATCTACATTTAAAATCAAATGGTGCGTTTTATCGGCGACAACAGTTTTATTTCAGTTAATGAATGACAGCAACTGTTTCCCAGCTTATAATGAATCAATGAACTATCTCGTTCGTCAGGTGTCTAAAAAAAAAGAAGTACGGAAGGTCACAGAGCGAGTACTTATTTGGTAGCTCGCCAGTAACCGTAATACTACTAAGCTGGACCTTGCACTCTTCCCGTTTGCTGTCATCATTATTATAAAGTCGTTTTCCAGTCTTGCGAAGACCTACATTATTTGAGTCTTGCTAAATCCCCTGGATGGGTTTTCGATTTCAGTTAATCGACGAAGGACTAAATTGTTCCAAGAGTAGCACTAATTTGGAATTCAGTCATTTTAACTTCAAAGAGAGCTTTTGAGCAATCGCTGCCTAGGTTCCCAAAAATCCGGGAAAAATTGAGCCGTTAACAGCATAGCACAGAGACTTTCGTCTCCCGCATTGGCAAGTGGGACGGTAATTTTCTTGTGAGACATTAAACAGCGTGATTAATCGAGTTCAATGTAGTGTACCTGACATTTAAGTTGTTCGTGATGTTTCAGGTGAAGCAGTATATGATCAGAGTGGTGAGTTAGTCTGTACCAAGCCCTTCCCGTGTATGCCGATCTACTTTTGGAATGATCCACAAGGACTCAAATACAAAAAAGCCTACTTCAACAAGTTTGCAGGTGAGCGATGAAGCATTTATTTTGTCGTATTTGGGTCCAAAACTATCGGCCAGACTTCCCAATCATATTAAATCATTTGAGTTTAAAGAATTTTAAAAATTACATCAGGAAAAGAGATTTAAGCATTTTAATTGATGAGCCTGATGATTGTAACTCTTTTTAGGTGTCCCCAATTAGCAGCAATGCTAAATCTCATTGACACGTAAATAAAGTTATTATTATTATTATTCATTCTTAGCGAGGATAGAACTGTTTTCTAACGAGTAATCACCTAGTCAATGGCGGCAAACACAGGACTGATTATCGCGTGCAGGGCAAAAGCACGACTGGATTTGATTATGTACTTACTGAATACTTTTGCTCAGGTTGCCTAGAGCACGCCCCTCGAGAAAACGTAAAACCTAAAGCAAACACACACGTAAACTGGACTAAACTGGCAAGTCATTAGAACATTCACTTGTTGTACCTTCGGCATCGTCGCTGAAAGGGAATTTTGGGGTTAAATTAGGGGCGTTAAGGAAGGCCCGTTTACGAAAAGATGTGATTGGTCTATTAGAGTTTTGATTGTGTTTTAGTTTTAGCTTCATAACAGCTAGTAGAAAAAATAAGTGACGAGATTAAAAACAAATCAACAGTCAGTGCTACACTTGAGCAAGAGTACTGTGCGTCCGAAGCGTAACTGATCTCATTCTGTCATATATTGTCACAGGTGTATGGACTCACGGAGACTTCTGCTCAGTCAGTTCTTCCACTGGAGGAATTCTTATGTTGGGAAGAAGGTAACATGGAAGCAATAAAGCGTTTGGCGGCGAAGAGTTGATCGACGATAACATCACGAATTGAAGGCCGGCTGTAATCGTGACATGCTGGCGACCGAACCCGTTCAACTGTGGCTCCCTATGGAGCACTTTACAATCACCCGCTTGAGGCTCAGACAATGACCCTTCCCCACGTACATTTCGTTTTAAAATTTAGCAAAAGGCTGCAGTTTATCCATTTCTGTGAACTGTCGTATGGTCCTCTTGATAATTTGGGGGGGTCTTGCAGTTGAACAACACCCCCTCTCGGAAGTACTTCATTCGGATTTCTTAGTAGCATTGTTGTGATAATTACTGCGAACAAAGAAAAAATAAATAGATAATATAAATGAACGAGACACTAGAGACAAGGCAGAGTCACTAATTACATTTCACTAAGATTGGTGAACAATTTTGACAACAAGCCAATTCTGAAATCTAACTGAAATACAAACTGATTACCTTTTAAAGTTATCGAGAGCTCGCACAAATTCATCCACGGCAATGTGGCGGAAATTCCCAAACAGAACCCACCATTAATTGTATTTGTCGTCTTGTGTCCTACTTGTTATCAAACCAAACGGGTGTTTGCGAATTTTTGTCTCTTTTTGTTTTTAATTCAGTGATGGAACTCTTAACCCAGCCGGTGTCAGATTCGGGAGTGCGGAAATTTATAACATAGGTCAGTTTAAAAAGTTTTCTCTAAATATTTCAAGACTGTTTTTTTCAATTTTTTGTGGCTACCTTTCTTAACTGTGCTGATCAGTAGATACTATATCTCTAACTGCTTTCTAAATGAACTGTTGCAGTGGAGAAATTCGACGATGTGGAAGACAGCTTGTGTGTTGGTCAGCAAACCGACGATGGAGAGCGCGTTGTACTGTTCCTGAAAATGAGCAACGGATTTACGTAAGAGAACATTTATAATTACTCACCGAAATGAAAAGAGGTCAAAGCCATGGGTAAAGAGGAGATAGTGAGATTCCAATAATATGAGTCCCAACGGGACACCAAAACTTGGCCCGGCGTGTTAACGACGTGGTCGTTTCAAAGGGTTCCTTAAACACAAGAAATGACTAACTTGAGTTTTGTTCGGCCAAACTAGTGTTCGTCATAATCAGGAAGCCCTGATGCGCGCTTGCTTGCACTGTACAAAGAATGTACGAATCGTTTTTCGCTGATTTCCTCTGCCCAAAACGCTTTTGGCATTTTGGACGCAATTTAAAATCTAATGTTCAGAGAAAAGGGTATTATCAGTCAATTAGCCAATCAGATTACGAGAAGTGAATTATTTACTATCTTGCTAAAGTCCCTACGAAGGCGAACAAACTTTGTAGCAATAGCAGTTACTTTATATACTGTATATACCCAGGCGAAATTTGCGACTGCCATTTTACTGGTGGTAGTATTGTCTCACATAAAGACGACCGGTGGTCTTTTCATGAGTTACTTTAAAAGCTCTACTTGCAAATATTTTATTATCAAAGGAACGGTGGTATGTTATATGTAACACACCTGCCTTCAACGAAAAACAGTTCATAACATTAGTGATTCGTAAATATTTTTTTTAAAATAGTTGTTCATTTTTGTACTTTTTAGTTTTAACGAGGAGTTACTGGCTCGGATAAGAACTACAATCCGTCAGCGACTGTCAGCGCGACACGTACCAGAGATTATACTTGAAACAAAAGAGATCCCTTACACAGCAAGCGGAAAGAAAGTGGAAGTAGCCGTGAAACGGATAATTGCAGGAGAGCATATCAAAAACAGAGGAGCGCTCGCTAATCCCAACTCCTTGGACCTTTACTATAACATTCTCCAGCTTAAACAGAGATAGTGTTGAAGACATAAGAGTAGAAACAGAGTAGAGGAATATTTTTCAAACTTTTCCTGACTCCTGCACGGCACTCTCGGGCTCTCAAACTGAAACAGTAGAATGGAGACCATGCCAACACAATAGTATCTTCCAAATGTACAATTTAGTGGGGAAGAGTTTTAATATTTCACTGGGAGAAAAAAAACATACAAATGACTTTCATGGGTCGCGTGATCTAGGAACCTGTTCGCATTACCAGTCGCATCTCCAATTTGATTTCAAAAGCATCCACGTGTGAAAAAATGAGAGATTATGACTTGCAAAACACACAATCGACAACACACGAGGCCATACGGTGAATCTAAACGTGGATATATTCGCCGCTGTCGAGTCGAGCCTTGACATGGTACTTGTGGGCATGAAATAACCTGATTATCACTAGACATTGAGGAAATACTTTCCAGGGAAAACATTGTGATGAGGTCAATATTTGTAATTATGGGAACATGTGATACAGTACGTATTTTTACTCGTCGGTTTTAATTTTAATGAAAAATGTGATGAATTTATACTGTGCACGATACTTTTGACTCTGAATGACGTCCAACACCCTTTATCTTTGATCGCTTTTCTTTCCTTTCGTAGTCAGCTTTACTGTCACAGCCAAAGCAAAAATGGCCTAGACATCGCGGCTTGCCTTTCCAATGCGCTCCTTCTTGACTCTTAGATTGCACTCGGTTGTGTGTTCATCCATATCAGTATAAATCGTCAGTGGCCCTAACTCGATAGTAAAGGAACACTGATTTGAGCCAAAGCCAGACCTAGGCTCCTAACCTTGTACCGGAGTTTTCACTAACAGTCTACCAAGTTCGCTTACCAGCCAAGGGTAGGAAAACTCGCAGATTTTGTCTTAAATAGGGTAAGGGTTTGGGAGGCGGGCCTCACATCCCCGCACAATATTTCGTTGAATACACTCCCCCCCCCCCCCCACCCCACCCCAGAGCGGTGATATCACATCCAGTTCTTGGCTCTACATCTTACGGCGTCCGAATTAACTGAATGACGCGGCCTGGAAGGCTAGACTTGTTTGAGAAAACAGGGTATCGATTAGACAGTAAATGAGATGTATACAGTCAAACGCAAGCAAAAGTCCTCGTGACTGACTATCGCCGCTTTCATTAGCGTACGTCGCCATGTTTGAATCAACCCCTCTGCACGGCGCATTTTGTAACCCTAGAATCTAGAAGTTGCCAAAAAAAGTTTTAGCTTTAAGAACTAAGTAAAATCCACTGGAGCACCACCACTTCTTAAGCCCCAATGTTGGTTTACTTGCTGTCGTTGTGGCCAGAGGACAATCTAGATAGGTATCAAAAGTTCTTGGTATGGTGAAAGCCTCTTACGACTGAGGAACGGGTCATTATGTCGATTCGACCACCTCGTTCAGTACAGTGTCTTTCTCTGAGACAGTTCTTGGTGCAAACAAAACCTCGATCAATTCTTGTAACCCATTCAGGGCGTGTTACCGAATTCCACCTCACTCGTAGATGGTGAAGAATACAAGTCAATATATGAAATATATATTTGAACTGTGCAGAAAGATATCAAGATGTGATTGATCATCTCAGTTATACACACAACTTAAGCAAGTTGTGAAATTATTCTTCACCATCTACGGGTATATTACTAACTCACAATGTGACCAGCTCAGTCCCAGTTGGCTTGATCGCTCAGTTGGTAGAGCACCGCACCGTTATCGCAGAGGTCATGGTTTCGAATCCCGTTCAGGCCTGAATTTTTTTCAGGCTTCAGTTTCACAACTGCTTAAGTTGTGTGTATACTTGCGATGATCAATCATGTCTTCTTATCTTTCTCCGCAGTTCAAATATATGATATTTCATGTATTCACTTGAATACGAATATTCTGCGAGATTCTCTGTTACGTACAGTTTTCTTTTTCACCCTATCGGATCTTAAGGTGTGTGGGATCGCCAGGAGACCTGTGAATGCTCTTTATCTGTTCTCCTGTATTTTGACTTGCCTCACGGGTCATCAAGATAAAACACAACTCGTAAAAATAAACAGCGATACCACACACCTAAACATCTAAAAAGATATATGCTGATGAATTATAAACCTCAAATATTTATAAACAATAAAAATCTCACTTAACTAATATTCAAATTTCATTTTCCACTCTTCTCGTTGCCTGCACAGCAAGCCAGGCGCATTTTTGGACGCACAAAATACAGAAAAAGCCTAGCTTCCTGTGTAGATGAGCAGGCTACTCGTATCAAAAATCCGCCGGCCGATTTTGCTGGCTCGGAGAAATTCGGTATTTGATTTACACTATGTAGTTCTGGATTCTGTTATTATTTAGTACGAGGAAATTAAACTAAAAAGAGGGAAACTGTAAGTAATGAAGGCTAATACTCAGTTTATTGGCAAATCTCTGAACAGAGATATCGTCCACTCGACATTTTGTCAAGTCGGCAGTTTGCGTAAAGTTTCACATTTTTGAGCCATTAGCATGGGAACAATTAAGCAATGGTTTCCTTATCAGCTCAGCGTACATGACGAAAAAGGAAAAAGGCAACCGACCCTTCCGGTCAGTAAAGTTTTTTGCGGGCTGAGAATATAGAGCATCCGCAATCCCATTTATGTGGTGAGTAAATAACGCCTTATCGAGAAGGAAATGACAGTCAAACACTTCAAAATGACAACTGTAGCGTCACTTCATTTCTTTCACACTACGTTTGGCCACATGCACGGCCAGCACCGCCTACAAATAGCGATATTTAACATGTAGGGTCAGCGATCGTAAATCGGCAAGCCTATTCCCGTTTGGGATTTTGGCAGATCTTTAAAAACGAAAAATAAAACATATGCATGCGAAAATGAAACTAAACGCTCTGTTGACAGAAGCAACAGGAAATGTCCAGTGTTGGGACGTTTATCCGTTACATCAAGGGGAACAGTGAAAGAACGATAAAGTTACTGTTTACGACTGGAAGAAAGATTTCCACACACATGGGGCAAAAAACATCCACGATCCAAGCGCGTTGATTTCAGTTTGAAACAGCCTCAAAAGTTGCATGGGAGAGCTTCCTGACCTTCTTGTCCAATTCAAGTTTAGACCTTTCCTTACAATCGCCGAAAAAAACCTTCGAAACTGAAAATTCAGGTGAGGCCCTATAAAATACGATACCATTGTTTTGAGGGTTATTTCCGCTGTTATTGTAAGGGGACTTGATGTGTTTCCGTGCCGATGACTGACTGATTCAAGATTGAAACTTCAACAAACCAAGCTAGAGATACATATTTTTAGCATTTTATGATTATCTGAGTTATTACAGTAATAGTGAATCCAATTATTTGGATATATTGAAAGCGTAGGAGGTACGCCCATGTAACTATAAAAAATTGAACTCCAAAGAAGGACAAATTATGATCTCTTCTTTCTTTTTCCGTTTTGATCAAAGTGGACAGTGTAAAAGCTCTCGAGCCCAAAATAGTGAAATCTTTTAACATGGAGAACATTCTCCGTACGTGAAAAAAAGGAAAAACAAAGGTTACGCGAAAAAGCGTAGACCAATGAAAAACTTGTGCGGAAGACATTTCTTGACAATTCCAAGCTTGGTCGTCTGTAATCAACGACAAACGATTGAAGCTGGAGTTATTCGTACTTCTCTGCCTGAGAAAAATTTAAAAGTTTCACAAGAATAGGTTGTGTACTGGATTTCGTGGTAATTTCCTTCCTCGCAATGTATTTGCGTCGTCGTGATCACATGATCAAATTCCAAGTCAATTTGGCACATGGCCTGACCTCTTACCAGCTTGGCAAACAGAAGATAAAAATTACCGCTTGGGTAATTAATTCCTGTGGCGTGGCATCCATGGACAAATATGATAGCATTGACCCCTGAAAACGGGTTCACTGCAAGTAACTTGCAGATAACAACACTCAGCGTGAATCCTAGAATTATGCTCGCATTAGAATTCACTCACTTGAAAATCCCACATAAATCCTTAGCAGAGAGTGAGCTGTTCTCCCGCTGTAGTAATTCAAGAGGTGGAGTTTTTTTCTTCTTCCCTCCTGTCATTTTAGTTTTCGAAGTAAACATGGAGCGGTATAATTTCCATTTCGTATCTTTCTTTCAGCGCTTGCTATCGGTTTCACGTTATCTTCTTTATTTTACCTGCCTCTCTGGAGAGTTTCAATTTGCACCATACTAAAGTGATATTTAAGTGCTGTTTCACTACATAAAAATCACACCATTTAATGTAAATTGGCTTAGCACATTTAAAACCAGAAATAAGAATCAGGAAACTCGAGGATAGTCCTGCTACGACCTTAGAATATCATTTGGGTTCCTGTGTTTTTTTCTCTTAAACGACTCTTTGCTGCTGAAACCAATCAAGAAAAAATTAACCTTGACTTCATGTTTTTTTCTTTTTTTTGAAATAGTTTAACCTTTGTGTTTAACGAAGGAAGACCGAATTCTTGGCCTCTCTACTCGGTGAACTCAGATAAAAACTGAGCAACGGAGAAAATCCGTGCCTATCATCGGAAGAGAACACGATGCTAAGTGGAGCCTTAGGGGGTATGATGCCTGCAGTGAAAGATCTTGAGAAAGACAGTCGTGATAAAACGTGAAAATCCTGAGCGACATGGAATCTAATTTTATCTATAACATCTAAGAGTCATCTTACATCTTTTACCGATGAATTCGAACCATGACATGTTCCTTTCTATATTGGGAAGGAATTCAAGAGGAAAACGCGGTACAAGACCTTACTCAGCTTGGTGAATAAAACGGTGACACAGCCCCGGGGACACAGCACTGAGACTCGTTTCTCTCTCTCTCGGTTCAACTTCCACGGTATTAAACAGAAGAGAAGTCGAAAGAAGACACTGTTGTTTAAAATATCATTGAGCTCAAACAAGACGGAAATTCTGGCTTATGTTTCATTCTCTTGACCGCTATCTAGCGAGCCCTCGTTTTTGCTGTATCGCAAAGAACATTCTTGTAGTTGCTCAGTTCTATCTGTAAATCTGTTTGCAGGTCAAATTTTCCCTGCGGTAATCCGCATTTTTTCCGATCCCAATCGTTAAACGGATGGGAAAATATTTCAAGGTTTAGTTGCTACGTGTACAAAATTAACCTAGTCGCTGACAACGCTAAAGATGAATGGTTTAGATTTCCCTTTACTCCATGTATGAAGAAGGCAGACAGTATTTACAGTGTTTGAATTAGTTTTTCAGTTTGAAGACACTATAAACGAAGTTACAACTCACGCAAAGCTGTCGGATGGGATTCAAAATAACGTTGACGTGATTTTCTGACAAGTACATGCAAGCGAGAAGCACCCTTTTTTCTTGTCACACACCCAACTTTGTCAGTGGACCCTGCCAATCAAACGTAATCAAATCATATCATTTCATCTACGTCAACCTAGTTGAAGCCAGCAGCTGCATGCCAGGTACCGAGTCTTTGAACGGTGTTTGTACCGCAAAGACAATGCCGGAATCACCACTACATAACCGTTGAATTGGACATTCACTGTTAAGGTAATCATATCTAACTGAAACATTAGTTTTTGACGATTTTTCAAGTCGCTGTTTGTCAACTTTTTTAAGCCGCGCTAGCACGAAGGCGACCGACCGCCATATTTTATTAGAAATGACCTTGTACGGCGGAAAGTTGTTTCTTCAGCAAATCGCAGACTTTTGAGACTTTGTGAGAGATATAAAGGCCAGGATCGGTAGAGACAAGTATCTGAAACCCGGGTCAAAGTCACATATCGTTCTTTATCACGAAGCGACTCGGATCGGCCATTGTTGTGTATCAACTACATTATACATGCGTAGGTCTTTGTCTGTTCAGCATGTAAATATGAGCGGATCACGACACGTACTTTCAAACTCAGCGAGTGCTGATTGAAGTGGTGCATTGAATTTTGGCTAATTTGGGTCACTAGAACGAAATCTGTTGGTTCAGACGTCGTTTTCGCCACACTTGTGTTCAATGTTTTGTCTTACTCTGTCTCGCCGTGCGATAGTGTTAAGGAACCTGACCCTTACAAAGATTGTGTGTTGCACATCATGAAATTTACCCGCTAACAAAATCGGTAGTACATACTGTTATGGTCAGCTAGCTTTCTTAATATTTGATGATAAAGCATTTATTTTCGGAGCCCATGTCGTTTTTCTGTCTACTGTAAGACAAATGCATTGTCTGTAATTTATATGCAAATTTTCGTATGTTGATGATGTCAAACAATGTACACACTTTTATTGAGTTCAGTTAACAGATGTTTTGATTTTACAAATAAACAATATATTCATCACGCAACTTCAGTTATCGTTTGTCGCGTAGTAAAATGGTGGAACGTCAGGTTAAGAGGTTATTTGGATTACGTTTCAAGAAATTTAAGCTTAATAAATCCACATCTTGTTGCTATATCCTCGAATGGTAAAGTTGAAGTCGAAACTGTATGACATGAACGTGGACATTTCTTCGCGCTCTCATCAGCAGTCGTCGCTATCTCTTCTCCTTGCACTTTCACATTGTTACCGAGAAGAAAGGAAGCGGTAAAATTGCTAATGGGTTTAGGGTTTGTTTGAATATCTGCGGATTTGTATAATGCCTAAGTACAAAGATTAACACGAAGATTTTTTGCCTTGTGCAGGTAATACCGACAAAAGACGTTATGCAAGACTTCAAAGTCTGCTATCTTCCTGGAATCATTATATTGTTGTTTCTCATCAGATTAGGTAAGGAGTCATTTGTTTATTAAGTAAACTTGTGCTGTGCTGCTTAAACAGATGCACATACTTTTGGGTGAAAAAGATTCTCGCTAGAATTACGTTGTTAGAAACACTGTACGACTTCTGATCAGTTGTTCTCGAAGAGGCCTAGTCGCTCGCGTGTCTTTCTTTCTTGGTTACATCTCTACTTTCGTGATCACAGCTCGACTGTACCGTGATAAAGATCACTCCAGCGGGGTTTGTAAGATAACGTGATACGGTTGAAGCCGATTGTTCTTGAAGAATCTTTTAGTCCTTCTTATTGGCAAAAGTTCAATTCCACTATCACTGCTGGATAATGTATGTTTGCAGCTATTCGTTTATGTTTATATCAACCTGATCAACTAAAAGCTCACATCAGCAGAAAGAAATGAATTTTGAACTCATTTGCTTTCGCTTTTTGTTTCACGTGGACAAACGTATCATTACAGTTGTTACTATCTACAGCTGATGTTTAACCTTTTAAACTGATTGACTTTGTTTCTTGGCATTTAGTGTTTATAATTTTACTAACATGTATCAACTTAACCATTCTGAACTGTTAACCCAATTTGGCATTTTGAATAGGTGCTTTTGTCAATTTACATATAATATTTATCTGAAAACTTTCTTTGGGATTCCATCTTTTGTTTCTAAATTAGCACATCAATCATTCTTTGTTTAAAAAACTAATAATATTATGTAACTGTAATAAAAAGGTTGTAGCTTTTCATTGTGGTGAAGTAAAAGTGTAGTCTAAGAAAAATTATGAGGAGCCCAAAGGTTCCTAACAATGAAATCCTGGGTGCCCAGCACTTAAGCTTAAATGAAAAAAATAAGTTTTCCCAGTCACCCTAAGGGAAATATCAGTCGCCTGTGGCACCCGGGCCCTTCTAGAGCACAGCCCTGTGAAGAAAAATAATAATAAGTGGTTTGCCTCATGATATGGTCACTTGTGATATAGATCATGATGTTTCAACTACATACTACCAGTCTTCATCTGGCAACAAGGTTGACTGGTTACGTGTCACATTTAAAGCATGATGCTCCACTGTGATTGGTTGGATTTCAACAGCTGTGATTAGCGCTTTTTGATTAGCGCTATTGTACACCTGTTTTTGTGCCCGTACTAGACCTCTGCCATTTCAGAGCATGCCCTGAATGCACCTGCTTCAGAATGAAGAGAAGTTTATTGGTCGTAGTCTTCACGGGTACACATGCAGGGTCAAAGAAGTGACTCTTGGATACTTCACCCTAACAACATCAACAGGGATGGTCAAATAGAAATTCTTGAGGCGTTGATGCACACGATCAAGACACGCAACAGCAGGAGAGCTGAACAACAGCAGATCACCAGTGAAACAGCAAGGATGGAAATATGCCAATCACAGCTGTGGAAAACGAACAAAATAAACAGCAGAGCATCTCATTTTATGAGTGGTGCAAAAGAGTTAAACCTCATTGCCAGATGAAGACTAGCAGTATGCAGTGAAACATCATGATCCACATCACAAGACAGTAACCTTCCTGTGATTATAATTTGTTGTTATTAACTTTGTAATTGTATGTGGCTACCTTGTTGGAAAATTGTGAAAATTGCAGTCATACCCTGGTACTGAATGTATAACACGAAGGGATATACCCACTTTGTTCATGTGTCTGCTTTAACAACGTGTAGAGTGTTACTGTAATTTGTCACTGTAACCTGAAAATACTTTTAAGCTAATGGCAATACACTTCCATTCTGATATGCCTCAAACCATCCTTTTACAAAGCATCTAGTAATGGATTTGTTACTAACCATTTATTTAATAACTCCCGGTAGAGACCCTGGTAAGGCAGACTGATGCATGAATAACATGTGTACATTTCTTGATGTTACACAATCAGTTCCTGGGTGTGACTATGCTTACAGCAAGGGTGAATGTATAAACACTAGGTTCAGGTGTGTACCAGGTGTTCACAAAGAATGGGATGTTTACAGTGATATGTCATATGTTTTGGTCAAAATTCATCAAACAGTATGGTAGCTTATTCAGAATTGTAAAGTAGGGTAAAGTCCGCATATGGGTCCCCCCCCCCCCCCCCCCCCGTCTGGAGCATTAAATTATACACCTGGGTGGAGAGAGGCACTGCTAGAGTGAAGTGTCTTGTCAAAGAACACAACACAATGTTCCCATCCAGGGCTTGAACCCAGACTGCCTGATCTGAGAGTTGTAGAAATGTAGTTGAGTCAAAACTTACATTTTTTAACACCCATATGTCACCTTTTATCCATTAATAATTGATAACTGTCTGCAGAGTTTGTTAGCTCCACACCTTACAAACCCTTACAATAATTTGTTTGAAAATGATAGATACAGAATCATTTGAGAAAGATTCATAAAAACAATATATCAGAGGTTACTCCTGCTGATCTAAAAGTTGTTTTCCAGTCATAACAAATTTCAACCTGCCTTTCATGTGTCTACGAAACTATAAAAAATATAGATATTTGATTGACTTTGTTGCCTTTTCCTTTTGAAACAAAGTGAATGTTTTTTCCTGGTGTGCATGTAGTCGACAAACTGCAAAGTCACCTCTAAAAAAAGAAAAACATTTTTGTAATGCCTGAGAGACATAATGTGGCCAAGTGGTGTAGGTTAAAAATCCTCCATTTTGACACCAGCTGGATTTATTCTAGGTGGTCCCAAATTCAGTTGAGACCTTGGCCAGTTGGAATGCTCAATGACTGTTTAGTTAGTGTCCACAATTAGCACAGTAATCAGAGATGGCAACCTAAAAAAAATCAAAATCCAGGAGATTGTCAATTTTACCTTCTCAACCATAAAAAAAGTTGTTTAAAGTAGAGCACAGCCAATTCAATGACATAAATGTGTCAAATATCAAAAATTGTTTCCAACAAAAATGCCATGAGGCAGTCAAAATATGTCTGAATATGTATTTTAGGGCTAACCTTTCCTTCATATTGTCTGGGAGATTCGGTGACCCATGTGGTAGACCGGGAGACCCTGTCTGTATCTGGGGGACTCCTGGATAATCCAGGTTGGCAAAGATGAGTAGTGCTAATTTAAATCCATGCACAGTTCAGTTACTAAGTAATACTTACTGGCATTATGTCTGCTGGCATGCAGGGCAGCCACAAAGGTCCTCCACTCCTGTCTGTTCTGGGATAGCTTCGAGATGGTACCCCAGTTTTGGTTAAGTGTCTTCAGCTCCCCCTTCACAGTTCTTTAGCAGGTGCTTCTGATTCTTCCTTGTTTCATTTCTCCTGGTGTCCAGTGCAGGGTCATGTGTGTGATGTTGTCAGGTTCTCTTCTACGCATGTGCCCAATTCATCTCCATCTCCCTCTCATGAGAATGGTTTCCTTGCTCTCTTGATGACACAGAGCAAGTGGTTCCACCAATACCCACACTTCGATAAAATATATATTTTGGTCACATTATACCACAAAATGTGAAGATTGTAATGTAAACCTAAGGGCAAGAGAGTTGTGTGGGTCTCACTGTATTGTGCTAGTTACTAATGCCAGAACTCATTAAAAGTATTACAGCAAAGGAGATGACTAATGTAGTGCATGTTATTTATTTTCAGGGGTCTCACAACATTCTAATGGAGGGGACATCTCGAGTGGCACAAATAACCAAAACACGCACAGAAATGCTGATTACCTTCTCAAGCGAATATTGGAAATGAAAAGGACCAACCCCCAAGAAGGTCCCAAATACCGCAACATCAATTCAAGTGCAGACCTGCACAATATTGTCAATCCACGATTTAGGACAGAAATGGCAGTGCTGTTCTCAAGGCTACCTGAGTATAACCAGTGTGACATACTTGTTGCAGTGTCAAAGACAACACAGTGTCCTGTGTCAGACATCATTGAACTTTTATTCAGCTTGACAGAGATGAAACAGAACATAAACGTGAGTTGTCCTGTTGGGGACAGAACCAAGCTAAAGCTGTGTAGTCAAGCTGACAAAACATTTATTGGTGAAACCTTCTGCAATGAGCTGTTAAATGTCTTCAAATCACTCCCCTCACCTTTTAAATGCCATGTGATCAATGCCATTGCTCTGGCTTACAGCCTTAAAGGCAGACGAAATCTAGCCCTGTCTGTCAGTCAAACTCAAAACGCAGTAGCAGAGATATTCCCGTCTGTGAGCCTGCCTAATACTTGTGCAGACCTTGAAATGGATCATATTATACCATCTATCCCTCCAGTTAATATCACAGTGGCCTTGAGCAATGCAGACAAGAAAACCTGGTTACAAACTTTAACAAAGAAAGGGCCTGAAATTTACGAGATTGTTTTGAAGTATGAATACGAGAAGACCCACAAAGGAAAACTTTTGGGTCCTACCAGCCTTGCTCAGTATTTAGAAGAACATGAACTTAATAGCACTCAACTTGTTACTGTTGGAGTAGAGGGAGGCAACAGGATATTTTCAGTGCTGTTCAGATTAAAAGTGAAGCGCAAGCCATCCAACCGATTGAGAGAAATCAGATCGACATACAGGATCGTGGAGGCTCTAGAAGCCAAAAACCAGCAAGAGTTGAGAGAAATCTTCAATGCCAAGATCATTTCCGTTAGCCTGGATGGAGAGAGGTCAAACATTACTAAATCACCACCAAAAACTGACAGGTGGACTGTGAATCAAATGGATATGGCAAAGGAGTTGTTTCCTGCAAACCTTTCAGAATATTACAAGCAACTTGTGAAACCAGCAAGATGCTTTGTTGTGTTTTACATCTCGCTTAAAATCGGCAAGAGTCCATTGGAAGTTGAAATGTTCTATTCTTCATTTAAACGGTTTTCGAGAAAGCATACATGTTATTACACCAGGAGAACTGGTCCTACAGAGACAACTCTTATTAACGGGTTCACTCCTGAACGTTTTACTGGGAATGCACTTTCAACACAAGTTCTTTCTGTAGAGACAACAAGAAAACCATCAACTGTGAGTGATGGAGCTGTTGATCATATTTCTGACAAGGTGGATATAGAAGACTCATCTTCCTTGGAAATTGCACTTTTTGCTCTCTTGGGAACTCTCTGTGTCTGTGTTTTGGCATTTACCATTAACTGTGTTATGTTAGCTTTGAAAGCAAAGCCTATAGATCAGAGTGATGGGAGGCCAAAACCTATGCTGCAGACTGCAGTATTTCATAAAAGCAAAAGTGTTGCAGGTTGCAAAGAAACTGAATGTGTACACTTCACAGACACAAATGGTTCCAATTGCCAGCCATCCAATACAGAACATCCTCCTAAAGTGGAGACCATTGTACACAGTGACAAGAGTTGTAATTGTTTATGCCTTGTCTCGTCATCAACACCTAATACTATTAGAAGGTGTGATTACAATAAGTCTTGTTTAAAAACCTCTCAACCTGTGCTACTGTGCGATAATGGTGGAGCGAAGAGAGCAAACTCAAGAACACAATTAGAAATTGAATATTGCTTAGGTTCTTCACCAGTGGCAAGAACATTTGACACATCACAGCTGTGTGTGGATGACAGAGCAGAGAACAGTTCTCCTGATATGGAGGAGAGTTTTTCTAAGACTGATTGTCAATGCCCCAAAAGACCTCTGGACAGTCAACAGGGTGATGGCAGAGTTTTGAAATCACAGGATAAAGCAACAAGTTGTTGTAGTATATCTGACACAAGCTACAAAGAACATTTATCTCCCAAAATGAAACATGGCTGTCTTCCCACGGAAGAGTCACATGAAACAGTCATTGTTTTGTTGGACTGCAAAGGATTCAAAGAAGCACAGGTCTGACACAAGCTACAAGTGTCCTTATGCTCTACTGAAACTTCATATTTAACAAGGTTGCTCTATATTCATTATTTAATTAACTAGTTTTGATATCTTGTCTCAGGTAGTGAGACAAAATTGGCTCCTCATTATGTTATATATGTACCAACTGCCCTTACCGATGTTCTCCCAGTTATGACTTGTTATGTAGATCAAAGTATGAAGTGCGAATACTTGACATACCTTAGCCTGTGTAGTAGACATTTCCTTTCCATTTTCCAGGTGGGGAGATCAAGCAAGTGAACAAACAAATGAGTGTGCCTGGGGTGAGCAAAAAATGAGAAGAGGGGATGGGAAGTGGGGAGGGAGTGAGCCAAAAAAGGAGGACAACGGGGAGGGGTGGGGAGGAAAGGTGAATGCCTGCTATGCAGGTTAGACATATCTAAATGAAGACTTCTGGTTTCAAACTAATATTGTTGCCATACAGGGTGTCATTCATCCCAGTTGCTGCACGACCAACAGCACTGTAGCTCAACTGGGATTAATGGAAGTTGGGCATCTGTTGGGTTTGAGAAGTTATTCTCTTACAAGTACTTTGTTATGAAGTTCCCCATGGCCCTATTATAATGAGAGCGCAGAAATATAATTAAAGTTCTTGCTACTCAGCAATACAGAGCTTAAGAATGATGTTCACGACAAGCTTCTCATTAAGGGCACGGCACCATGCAAATCGACTGGCTGTGAAAACTATTTTGCCCCCCTGGTTTGACCATCTGAAGGAAATTTTCTCTTATAACATAGTTCAGTTAAATTATATCTGCCTGCTTGTCAAGACCAGTTGCCTTCTTGCTGAAAACCTGAATGGAACCCCTGTTCATGATGTTGACAGGCAAGTTTTTTTTGGCAGAGGTTCGGCATTAATATGGTACTATTAACAACCAATATCACCATATTGATGTGATAGTAATATCCCTGTTGTTGTATGGCCCCAAAGTACTGTTCATTGTGCTTTAAAGGTCTATTATTGTGGCCAATTACATTACAGTAATTACAACTAAATGTTATAATTGAAGATACCCAGATGTAATCTTAGTTAAGAATCACTCTCCTTATGATAAAGACACCTTTATATTACCAGGGCTGTCATGAAGTAGCTTTTAACTTCTCACCTGTAACAAACTTGTTACCTTATGGGTGACTCTTATCAACTATAGGCAAGTTCACCCATAACATCAAGTGCCCATAAAGCATATTTAGCCCTTGTGAACCAAAGAACCCTGAATTGATACAATCTTTAATACAGACACCTTCACATATAGTGCAGACACTGTACTCAGACCCTTTCGTCTGGGGGTGGGGGTACTCTACAAAGTCTTATATGGGGAGGATCCACCCCAAGGTCTAACCCCTTAGCCTTTCACATACCATTTAAACAGAAAAAGTACCCTTTTCATATACCTTTTATTAAAAAAAGAACCCCTCTCACTTACCTTCATGAGATCACTGCATCCCTTTTCTAAACCCTTGAGATAAAGTTAACGAACAATTTTTCTGGAGAACGTAAAGCATAACCTGAAAAGATGCTAACCAGAAAAAGAAGTATTTCGTATTCAGATCATGTTGACATTGGACTTAAATGACAGATTTCCCCCATGTTTTCATATACCTTAACTTGAGAAATCCCTACCCTTTTATATACCTGAAGCCTGTAATAGGTGACCTCTTTTGGGCAGAGCCTCCCCGTGTAGGCCGTTATAGTGAGTGCCCCCACTTCCTGGGCCTTTAGTGTCCCTTACAGAAAGGTTCAACTGCACTGATTACCTAGACCACACTGTTTGACTATCACTGTGGAAAGCTCCCTATGATATTTCCAGAAAAATGGGTCCTTTATGATAACCAAAATTTTATTGACAACAGCTTTACAATCAAACAATGTAAGTTTATATTATTTGTAGAGAAGTTTCCTTTCCTGTAAAACATCACATACGTGAAACTTTCCACTTGATTTCTTGTAGCATACGTACCAATGTGACTGCAGACTTGTACATAAAGAGTTAAGGTTATTTATCTTGTCATTTGACACTGTGGCATTTGAGTGCTAATTTAGAAACTGGATGTAGTTATGGATCATTTCTGTCTAAGTGTTGAGACAGTTCCAGCTTTTGCTGGCTTTTAGACATTACAATAAAAGTTTGTTATGTTGCCATAATACAATCTGTAGATCTGTGGATGAAACCTTATAAGCTGCCTTACAAGTTGCCCTGGGGGAGGGGGGGATTGCAGAGGGTTGCAGAGTTCCTTTAGCAAAAGTTATGGGGATAGCATCCTAAGGGGAGTAGTGTTAGCATCTCGAACTTACTTTGCTTATCTACATAAGCACTTGATACACCCTAATACTTTGACTTAATCATTAATGGCTCTGTCAATTTCAAGCCTGCTCATTTTCACCTCCTCCCCCCTCCCCCCCCCCCCCCCGCCTTCTCCCTCTTTCCTGGGCATTTAACATTTTATTTTCAGAAGGTGGCAAATGCCCCACCATGGGGCAGGTGGTGCATCATATAAAATCCCCATGGTTGGGCTGTGAGAAAAGTGCAAATGCCCCACCCTAGCGTCCAAATTATATTTAGGATTTAGTTTTGGGTTAGTAGGATATCAGTATACGTCAGGAAAGTGATAAGAGCCACATATCAGGCCTGGCCAGTGATGGGTGGGGCGTGGGAGACCAATAGACCCAATTCTTTCCCATAAGATACCAATATATCTTATCAACGGTCTGACTCGAAAACCCCACATTTAACCTGCACATTGAAGTTTCAAAATCATGTATTAAAACACAGCGAGGGCCGAAGCTCAATTCATTTTCGATCAATTCCGTTCTTTATTTATACTATAAGGGGAATCTACATACATTTTATAGGGTAAAGTAATGAAAATAGTAAAATTTTAAGAAATATGTCTTCAGCCGTTTTAACAAGTATAGCTCCTTTGCTTCTTTGATATGAAAATATCAAAGAAAGCATGCCCACAGTGTTGGAGGTTTTCCTTCGCTTTGAAACGGAACGAAACGAAACTTGAACAAATCCTCCACGAAAACACCCACGCAACGCGAGAATAACATCCTCGAAAGTCGGACGAATCTGGGTACCATGTCTAAAAATAACTTAAGAGAGATTATGTTGGGTAAAAGGCGTACCATGGCCTATACTCTCTTAGCTTGATCTTCTCTTGGCCTCGGTTATCTCTAATTAGCTACAAAAATTAGACGGAGTTCTTGGTAGGAAACCAATGATTAAGGTTACAAATTAAGTTAATAGAAAACCAGCAGACCAGACTTCAAAATTTGAAGAATGTGGCATGCTGGCCATTGTTATTTCCACTGATACATGATTTTTATCCCTTGAAATAAGAACCTTGGCGTTTTAATGAAAAATATTTCTGTTTTTTTGTGTAGCTCCAACCAAAAAACACAGTCGTCAGTGAAATTTGCATTTGAAAAGGTAGAAATCGACTATCTTGGTCAATTTGAAGCCACCTGGAGAGACTATGATTTGAATTGCAGATCCGTTTTCACATTAATATTCAATTATTCATATTTTACAAGTCATTTCTACACGAAGAAGGAGCATGGCGAACGTCGCTAAACATGAACATCGTTCTCTGGTGCTTCTGAGGCAAAATTAGCTGCTAAGTCAACGTTGTCAAAGTCAACGCACCGATCATCGTCCATATTTCTTCATGGCAGCACGTACAAGGCTTAAACAGCAGGACGTGGAATGAATGTTCCTTTACAAGAACAACAAGAATAATGGCTGCAAGAAGTTGACAATGTATTTCGTTACGAGCCTTCTCAAGTTGAAAGGTAACCAGAATTACTTGTGGTGATATTTCTTTTAAAATGCTGTTTAAGAAAATGTAGCTTTATTTCCACAGAGAGTTTAAGTTGACCTCATCAACAAATAGGTCCGACTAATTTGAATATTATAAAATTGAATTCGGACAGGAGCCTTTTCAGATGAATGAGAAATTAAACTAAAAAGATAGTACTTTACACTAATCTTTCAAAGAAAGCCGAACCATCAATAAGCTTACAAAAGTAACGTCTGTTATGGAGGGGAGATGCAAGGGGTAAATTCTCTTGTTTCCTCATTTATTTCCTCTACTAAAGTCCTGGTCAAACAGTGCATGATTCTTCCGGGGGGTACTGCCAGAAAAATTGAGTGGGGGTGTGGGAAGCGCGTGTTACAACTGTCATGCGCCGTTTGACCAGGGCTTAAAGAATGAATCTAACTTGATTGGTTGGTTTGGTCGCAGTTGAAGAATTGAGCTGAAGAGATTTCTACACTGGTTAAAGTAAAGACTTTGAAGATACTTTATCAGTACTTGAAGAGGCTAAGCACAGGCTGTCAGCTGCAGGCATGTTTATCATATATCTTTGTTGTTTAGGCATAACCACAACAAAATATATTAATTAGTTACTGCTACAAGGAATGATGAGGATGATGATGAGGATGACGATGATGATGACGACGACGACGACGACGACGACGACTGGTGTTACCATAAACACGTTGATAAGAAGAGCTTGTTGTTTTGTTCAATGCTTCATATTTCCACCCTTTCATTGGAGGCGATCGCAAGTAAAAAACGTTTTGAGAAAATTCTTCGCCAATGCAAACCAAAAATAACATCTCCTATAGTTTGAACACTTCATGAAGAGCTAAAATGCTTGGGTTCAAATAAATTTATTTTATCTTCACTTTAAAATAGATCATTTGGATTGCAATGGAGATGAGAAGTGCACTGCATCTTTAAATGATTCTTCATCCACCGCATGGGTAGGTACCAAACTCTTAAATGTTGCTATTAACGACCCCATTAACTAGTTCTAGTTTTCTCAAGAAATGGCGTGAAATGTTTTGAAGAGTTTTCTAAAGCTGATAGCATATTTTAAATTTTGTCAATTGCTTTCTTTTTTGTCAATTTATTGTGCCCACTATTTTCCAGAGAATATTAAAGGAACTTAGGAGTAAACGCGGCACTCAAAACCACTTTGGATGCTAGCATCATTAACAATTCAACATCCCTTCACAGGACACAGGCTCTTGGAGGAAATGATTATGGCAGCTCATAGATGAACTTCACCTGGCTCTCAGAGTACCAAATCGCACTGGAACCGATCATTTTAGACGTCGTGTACTTGGCTGAGGTAAGAGATTCTACTATAGATATCGTCATATTACTGTATTATGCAAGAGAGATAGAGTTCATTATCACGTTTGTATAAAAGCAACTTTAGACCAGATTGTGAACTTGTTGTTGATGTTGTTGTTGTTGTTGTTGTTGTTGTTGTTGTTGTTGGACAGCTATTAGATGAAATTGACTGAGTTGAAATGACTGGAAATGGCTTAGTTGTTTACGGACAAAACAGTCCATGTACAGGGGAATAATTTCCCTATCTTGACCCTCTCTCCTTTGTAGAATTCGTTGGTTTTCATTGTATGTTGTTACTATCCCGGAGACAAGTAAAACATTCTACCTGAGGAATGCTTTCTTCTGACAAAGTACCTGAATTTACAGCATCTCCAATAGTATCACTTCCTCCTGCATTACACGTTTTAGTTACCCCACCCCTCCCCCCTCCCTCACACATTATTATCATCAACATTGGGCAAGTTATTCAGCTCAGTATGTGTATTTACACTTTACTTCACTCCCTCCAGACAGAATCGAAATTGCGAAGTACAGAATGGGATGAGCTGGATATGATCAAACGCTACTCCAGAGGACAACCTCGGGATCAACTTTCTCAAAAGAGGTTAGTTGATCAGTATTAGACTTGCTGAATTCAAGGCTGTAGGGTCCTGTAGATCCATAGACTACAGGGAGTTTGTTTTTCCTTTTTCTCGAGCAAGAAACTATAGATGTAAGCATTGTCTGCCTCGCTAAAAACTAACATCTCCTTTAGCAGAGATGCTTTGTAAGCTCCCTGAAGGGACTAACCTGAAATTTTTACCTTTAAATTTTTACTTTTAAATGAAGGTGTCTATCTATCTAGAGCTGTTTCTTCATTAAACAGCTGAAGGGAAGCTACTCAAAGGCCGTTTTGACTTGCTACTGAACGCTTATATTTGAAAAGTGTATTTCTGTAATTTAGACATGTCCCAGCCACAGAATTCTAATCTACAACTTCGTTTATTATTTGAAAACAATAGTGGGGGAGAGGGGGTGGGGGTGGGGATCAATCGCAGGGGTAGAAAAATCAGGGAACGCTGATATTTCGAGTGCTTATCCTTCGTTAAAGAAAGGTATAATCGGGGGGGGAGGGAACTTCCATGTAAAAAGGACGGGGGGCGCTCGTCGTACCTTTTAGGGTTTAAAAAGGCTAAAAAGGTCCACATTGGGGCTTTTGCGGTACCTTTAGGGTATTGATCCGAAAAATATATGGCAGGGGAAAAAAAATAAAAAGTTGATTAAAAAATTAAATATCGCTGGAGATAATGTGTTGTTCTAGAATTAGTAGCTCTTAGGGGCGAAAAACATTTCAAGCCACGCCCACAAAACAGGATCTTGGTACTTCTTAGGGGTGCCTTTCAAAATTTCCGAGGAACACCCTCGTCTCTTAACCCTGACTTTTTACTGAGCGGGCACGATGCTCAATATGTATTCACATGAAACTTCTCCTTTTTCTAGGAAAATGTCAAGCTTAGGATGAGCAAAGCTGGATTGGTCAGAAGGACAATTTCAGGGGATCGCGTTTTTTCATGAAGTAAGTTGATAAGTTTAAACGCATGCATTAACTGTAGGTCTGGACCAGGTTGTTGGAAAGCCGCCGATAAACGGTAATTCTGGAATACCACCGTTGACCGAGATTTTAAACTGATTAAAACTGCTTTTTTTGCTGTTTAAATTCACAGTTTGGAATTTATCAAAAAATTGATTTTTAACGTTGATCCTGGATTGCGCGCTATACAAATTTAATCACATTTAATTACTAGGAGAGGCTAATATAGTGCCTGTGGTACAACAGGGAGGAATTTGGATTGCAAAAGACAAATAAAATTATTTGTGGATCGAAGAAAATTTTCAAAATAAACGTGCAGAAAACAAACGAGCATGGACATAGCAAGGAAAAAGAAATAGCTTTTAGACATGATATTATCATTCTAATGAGCGTGTTTACGCTGAGGCCATAGCCGCGAAATCCAGTCAAATCAAGCCAAGTCGCATTTGAAGTTATTACTTACCTTTTTACTTCGTTCAGAATTGTTGTTTAAGTTATATTTAACCAAAGCCAAAAACAAGACATTAGAAAAATTACAAGTGTTAAGTCCACACTGCTTTTAGAAATTTCAAGACGAACACACCGGGGAATGCATGAAAACAAAATGCAAATCAGTAATCGTTCGTGTTATCGTGCGCCTTTTGTGCTCAACATGGCTCAGATTTACTTCGGAATAATTTCTTATTTTCCTGAAATAGAATTCAAGCGGGTCATGCAGAAGATTATAAACAACCTGGTCCAGGTTTTTGAGTTTCCTAACTGATAGCCTCGAAATTCGCTGCTGTTATCTGGGGTGTCACTCAGTAGACTCGTTGTTATTGTTGTGTGACAACCCAGTTTTCGGCCTCGAGACAAATTCGCCCAGTGTCATTTGGTTAATATATCAGAAACAAAAGTTTAGTCCAAAAAATCGACTGCGATAATTAAAATGTTGATGTAACTGATCCCTGATTATTCGACCACCGGATTCAAGTTTTATTTTATGACGTGGAGCAGAGTTTTTGAAGCCACAGGGATACGCTTTAATATTGTAATGATGAGTTTAAGTATTATATTGCAGCTTCTTATTTACTCTTTCTTTTATTTCGTAGGTTTGTGGATGCTTTAGGCGCTCATGGAAAAACCAAAAGGAGAAATCAGCCCAGTGAAAGGCAATCATTCAAGATAACACTAAAGTTTACTCAGAGGTAGAAAACGAATTAAACCAAGAGTGTACTTCAAGACTAAGTCGAGAGAATAGCAGCGAAAATTTGTCACCAAGATATAGGACTGTTATCAAAGCGAAGTAGTTTCTGCCATTTTGAGCTGTTTGTAAAATCGAAACTTCAACTGAAATTTAATTCTGGAAAAAAGAACCGTTTTTTCTTAGGATATTTCACGTTCAATTTTTTTGTGTCAGCGTTTTTCCTAATTAACATCGGTTTGAACGGTTTCAATTTTCCCGCCAAAAGACTTAGAAAAATTACGGGCGCCTAAAATACGCATGCGCCAATTTTTTTAAAAATTTCTCTATACTTGCTGTAAGTAACTGTTTAAAATTTTTTAATTTTCCCGCCAAAAAACTTAGAAAAAATACGGCGCCTAAAATACGCATGCGCCAATTTTTTAAAAACAATTAATATTTCAAGTCTTCTATACTTTTTAGTTATTTCTATCCTTAATAAAATTGAATATACTTGTTGTAATAAAGCTTAATTATAAGTGAATAAACACAAGTCAAAATAAATACCACCAATAGAGTTTCCTTTGTCATGTTTATTAAGTAATCTTTAAGTGTATATTTCAAGAACAATAAACAAACAATTGCTTTTTGTCTTTGAATTGACTTTATTCATCTCTAATATCCTTTAATTACTTAATTGAAATTCGATTTAATCAATTAAAAAGGTGTCAAGAAAAAATGTTCCCTATATATACTAAGACTTTTGGCGGGAAAATTGGAAAAAATTTGCACAGCGTTTCCCCTGACAACTTTCTGGATCAAAAATTCAAAATGGCTTCCCTTGAAATTTCCCGCCAAAAATTATTTGAACATCACCTCGTGCAAAAAAGTAAAAGTAAAACGCCAATTTGTTTCCTACCCGTAAAAAAATATCCGAAATAAAAAATTTAACCTCGCTTGTCTTAATCAAATTTTGAACCAAACAAATCTCTCACCGAAAAATTTCAGTTGTTTCCAAACTCTTTTGCACGAGATGATGTTTCGGATAAAACCCTTTTTCAACCGATCCTCATTTGTAACACAGGACAAATTAAACCAGAAACTGTCAAGACATTTTACCGTCGTAAACAATTTGTAACAACAGTTATGAAGTTTTGTAGTAATACAGACAATTTAAACTGTTGTTTGCTAATTTATCCGTCTTAAACAATATGTAACAACAGTTGTTAAGTTTTGGAGTAACACATACAATTTCAACTGTTGTGTTAGCCAGGCGACATTCGCTTGTGATCTTACTCTCTTTGTTGATTTCGGGTTTTATTTCAATTTCAGCGACAACTTCAACAATTCAGAAATCAGTTCAACGCGATTCAGTGTCTGATAATTTTTTAATTCGGTTTAACGAAATGTCCTGTGTTACAACGAGCGTCGGCAGTATAGGTCTTCATCCAGTTACAAATATATATTTTCAACCAACTTATCATAAAACCCAAGTGCCTGATCAAAGAGACGCGATTATATTCTGCAAGTCAGTTTAATTTAACCCCACCCTTATTAAACTCGAACATTTGATTGAAATAAATAAAGGTTATACGGACCACAATGAAAACAAAACCATTACATAGCGATAAAAATACGCCTTAGACATAACATAAAACCGGTTGAAATTTGCGAATCAATCTTGTTTATTCGCTCAGAAAGCACCTTCGCAAATTGCATTATAATTTAAAATCATGAAGATAACAAGACAATTGTGAAGCCAAGTTTATCACTGAAGGTTTTATTTTATCGTCGTTTTTTTGACTAAGAAAAGCAAAGAAAAAGTAAAAAGAAGCATTCCAAAAGACTGGTGATTTGCAAACAAAATGAAAATAGAACTTTCCTTCTGCGGATTGGAAAATAATTCTAAGTCCTTTGCTTTAGCTATGTCTAGAATAAGAAAGCAATCTTAATTTTAAATCACGAAAATAAAGAAATTAAAACATTTGTGAAGCAAATTAATCAAAGCAGGTCTTTACATTCCACAAATTGAAAAGTTGATTATTTTCAAATCATCAGCTTCAGCTAGTTTGGTTTATAATTTTTTGGCCTGTATAATAAGAAAACTGAAAATCTTGACTTTACTTGGACACCAAACCAGACAATCCGGCATACAACTGACTAGTAACTGCAGATTGTTTCTATTTTCGAAAATCTGAACTGTTTTCGACACAAACAATACTTGACAAACTAATGCGGTCAATTTGGTCGTTTCTTTCTGTGTGTGACTTTGTGGTCCGTACAACTCAAAAAGTGGAAATACTGACTTTATCTAGACCCCTTAACGTTACTAATATTCTCCGAGTCAGGCATTAGGGTTTTATAACAATCACCCAAACATATGACAAGAGAATATAGGCATCTTTAAACATTCACGTTTACGAAACGAAAACAAGCCAAAATGCAAACTGCAGGTTTTTTGGGTTGCAAAAAAATTCTTATTAATAAATGGTTTGAACCCTGTAGTAAAGTAGTTATTAAAGTGTGTGAGTAGTTCTGAAGCCAAGTCAAAGTTGTTCGTGCAACTGTTTAGTACGATTCCCCGTGGTATTTGTCGGCTGTTAAGTAATCAAGACTCACTTGATGTTTGTCACCAGTAATGGCATAATCCGTTGTTGACAGTTTTGATTCGTATAGCGAATCGTCGGCATTCGTATATGGTTAGAAAAATATCAGTTCGTTCGTTGGTTTAGTTGAGGTTGCGAATAATTCGTTCGTAGCGTGACAGTAATTGTCTTAAGTTAGTGAATTGGCCTTTCAGAGTCGGTCGCTGCAAGTAATTTGTACTGTAATGATTTATACATTGAGGAGAGAAGCAGTCAGTTTGTGATTAGATGATGTTCAACGAAGTAATTAGTGACATCATCGATTATTTGGCGTCGTACGTTAGTGTTAAGTCAGTCAGGGTTCCAACAGAAAAAAAAAAATTATGACAAAAAATTTATATCGAAAAAGCCCATATTCTCTTGTAAACTACAGTTGTACAGTTGATGCAACATCAACTGAAGTTGTTAAATATAACAACGCATAAAGCACCCACTGTTTTGCAGACATGACGAAAAGATCTTGAAAAAAAAAAACGCTAAACAATTAATCGAGAAACCCGTTTTTTCAAGAGCTAAATAATCGAATGAATTATACAAATTTCATAAATATTTGAGATTCAAAAATTTGTCAAATTGAATCAAGAAAATTTCTTTAAGAATTTGCTCCGCGCGAGATGAATTAAATCGAAATTATTCGCTATGCATGATGTCTGCAAAAGAATCGGCAAATGGTGGCTGATGTTAAAACCGTTTGAAATCAAAGAATTCTGTTCCATTTCGCAGATTCTAATTTAAAAAAGAATCTGTTTTCTCCGTTCCAGACAATTAGTGTACAATTTTTAAGCCAAGAGTGATGTTCCCTTGCAAATTCAAGCAGTCTGTTCCATTTCCCAGATTCTAGTTTAAAAGGAATTTTTTTCCCTCCGTTCCAGACAATTAGTGATTTTTCAGTACTTTCTTCTATTTTCCAGGCAATCAGTGTGCGATTATTCCCTTGCAAACTTAGCCATAGTTCAACCACCATTTTTACTAGCTATCTGATAATTCCAAAGTTCTTATCTTTGAAGAATTCTTGCTTATTCAGTGAATCGGTACAGTTTGTCCACGTCCCCATCTTCTTTACTCTCCTTTCCTCCATGCCAGAGTTAGTTTTCTCGAATTTCTGGAGACAGAATTGAAAAAAATCCCAGATTAGCAAATGCTGAAAAATATTAAAGCTTCAACAGGCTCTTATTTATTTATTTATTTATTTATTTTTTACTTATTACAGTGACTTTACAAATACTGGAGGGGCTACGAAACTGGCAAGATAAAGTTTATTCTGAAAGCCAAATTTGACAGCTCAGTTATGGTACAATAAAGCAATTACCAACTGTTACCTCTTAAAAATACCACTAGTAAGACATTTGAAAATCCAGATGGCTTCAATTTAATTTGTGGCCAGGTTAAAATTTCATTGCGCATTTTTGCCTTTGAACAGGTGAAAGGTTTCTTGTCCATTTAATTATTACAAAGCATAAGTATTTGCTGGAGTATCATTCAGAGTGGCCGCACTTGAAATATTGCAAATGAAAATTAAGATACCGCTTTGCTGTCCTGTTTCAAGACGGAGGGATGAGCGAGTGCACGTGTTCACTCGCTTGGGTGACAGTTCGGTACTCGTGTGGCTTTCTGAGCTAAATTACAGGGATGTTTTCCAAAAGCAATGCTTACCTTCGACTGGAATAGAATGAGGACTTCTTTCCAAGCGTTAGGTCCTTCCAGCATCAAGCATCTTCTTCCTTCAGGAGTAAAATTGGCCCTCAGCCGGACGACACATCTTCACTCATCAACGAACAATCTGAAATGTGCAAAACTATACGATTGCTATGAATATGGATTAGAAACTCAAGCCAATCGCTGACAAACACCGCACGGATCCGACGCGGGAATTTGTTTGCACACTTTTTCTGCCAGCGAATCATAAACGACTAATAGAGAAAGAAGTCGCGTGTTTATGTATACAAGCTGCAAGAATTTGTTTGTAAGCATTCCAACTTGTTTTGCTGGCTATGTTGTTATAAATAAATTAAACTATTCTGAAAAATTTCTGTTATTATATTTCCTGTCCCGCTTGAAACTAATCAGTGAAGAGAGACCTCAGAATAAACCTTTTCATAACTAACTTTTTACTCACAGCTCACAAGGTGGGATCAAAACGACTTCTCTGTAAAATAATTAAAACCAAAGTTAAGCCGATCTGAAATGTGCCCTGAGGTATATTGAAGGGAACAATTTTTTCTCATGTAAACGGCTTCTGAGGATTTACACTATGAGTGATGACAAAAAATCTCTCAAAATCAAAACATTTTCGAATATCACAAGTACTGCTCGAGCTTTCATACGATTTCTCATTTATTACATGACTGAGAAAATTACAAAAGCGGGCGAGTTAATTTGCACTGAAGTGAAAATTAACCATAAATTGGCCTGCTCTCAGCCCATCACAATGAAGTAATTCTCTCAGTCATAAGATTATGTTCGAAAACCACGGGCGAGTTTCGAAGGACTGGCCTCCCATGGAATACGATCGCCTAAGCGTAAACCAACTTGGGGTTCGGGGGTCTTGCTCTCTCTTAAATACGTCGACTTTTAAGTTCTCTGAAATTTGAAATTAATAAAGGATAGTGCAAAACAATTGCAAACTTCAAGCTATGCCATTTACTGTGCTTTGTTTAGTTTTTCCTATTGCTGGATCTAGCAATTTTGTCTCAACCCGATTCATCTAACGATGGATAAAAGGTATTTCAATCAAAAAGGAAATCAACAAATGCAGCAAATCAAAAGTTTGAGCCATCGAGTCAATGGATTCAAAGCATATTTGCCTTTTTTCATAGGAGATGATTGTTCTCCAGACTTATGAAATTTAAGTCGATTTATATGTTTACTAGGACATTAACAACCAGTTTATTAACAACACTTGACATTCTTGTCTTCTGGAGTACAATCCTGAAAACCTGTCTGTATGGGAAAACAAATGCTGAACGATTCTAAACTTAGCCCGAAGCAAAAAGACCTGTGGGTCAGTTGCGTTCGGCAGCCAATAATCCGTCCATGAATCCTGGCGAGACTCCCCTTCCTCCGTTCGCGCCCAGAAATGAACGTAGCACTAGTGATTGCTCTTTTCTGCGGATGATATTTTGCATTTTCTAAGACAGAAAGAGCTCTTTGCAAAGGAAAATTTGAAATTTTTCCACTGTTTAATTTACTTTCAAATCAGATGACTTGCGTTTGGTACCGTCGCACAACCTTTCCTCCTCCCAGGTCCCCCGGTGGGAGGAGTGCGCGAGGAGGCATAGGTCTAGTCACGATCACATGATTTACGTGATGTGCTTGTCACCAGACGCGAGGTGAAGAGGTCTTCTTGCTTTGATCGCGAGCTTTTCCGCTCAGCTAGCAGGAAAACAAATGAGTTTGGAAACTTTTCCACCATCAAATATGACTTCTACATCAGACGAAGAAACACCCCTCATGCGATCAGTTTCTGCTTCAAACGATGGTTTAGAAAGAAGCAGAACTAGCTTAAGTGATAGCGGCCATCTTCAAAACTTTCAACACTCCACCACACAGAGACATCTTCCATCACAAGTACCGGCGCAGAATTCCTTCTTTCCCTTGGTGTGTGTTCTTCTTACTGTTGTTCTCGAAAGATTGGTGTTCTACGGTATTGTGGCGAATTTGCTTATCTTCTTGATAACTAAGACTAAGTTTAATCAATCTGTTTCTATTGGAATCGTTTTCATTTTCACTGGACTCTCTTGCCTGATGTCCACCGTTGGAGGGACTGTCGGAGACTCGTACAGTGGTCGTTATAACGCTGTATGGGGAAGTCTTCTTGTTTACATCGTGGGTATTGGAATGATTTACTCGTCATCTCTTAAAATATATAGTATTCTTGCCCATGTTCTTTGCCTGGTTTCCTTGTTCATAATTACCATTGGAGAAGGTGCATTCAAGGCGAATGTAACAGCTTTCGGAGGAGATCAGTTAAGAGGACAGGACGAGCAAAGATATCGGCGATTTTTCAACTGGTATTATTGGAGTATAAACATTGGTACATTCCTGGGATTCTCTGTAATAGCATATGTCGAACAAATGAAGTCATTTTCAGTGGGATTTGGCATTCTTTTTGGTTGCATTGTTTTGGCTGCTGTAGTATTCTGCATTTGTAAATCGCGTTATATTAGTCATCCCCCAACTGGACACATTGTGAAAAAGATATATAACATCATAAAAGAAGCAAAGCAGAAGAAATATGAAGAGGAAAATAATTCTATAAGGTAGAGAGGGTATGGAGTATTTAGCTGAACCGGGGAGTTAATGGAGGGGGGGAGGAGTGCAACAACATTATTGGGACTTTCATTATAGTTAGCCATCTCCAGCTCAGCCAGTCACTTTTGCCTCATTGTTTTGTCTCGGATAATAGCGGAGCTCTCGTGGTCCTGAAGGGCTGCCAAGTGAAGCCCCATACCCATATGGGAAAGGAAAGGAAACCCATGAATTGATTTTGTCATGGTTATCATGGCTAGTGGTATTGCTCATGAGCGTATACATATATCGCGGGCTTGAGTTTAGAAGTCACATGTTTTTTTGAAGTTGACTGCTGATCAAGTGCTGGTTTTCTATTGGATCGTGGGCTCATGTCAGGTTAACTTGTTGTAAACGGGGGCAGGTTGTTCAGAAGCCGGTTTACGCTAACCCAGGATTAACAGTTAACAGGAGTATAAATAATTTTTATATTTTGTATACAAATGTTTTTTCACTACTTTTGTTTTGTGTGTTTTGAGATTATTCAAACTCAAAACAGAAGGCGAAACAATATACAGAAAACCTCACTGCAAAGTTACAAAACTCAAATCAAAATTCGTGCTTAACCTGGCTTATCTTAATGGGGCTTTGAACAAACCGGCCTAGGAGCTCTGTTTTTAGGCTTGGCTAAATCTACTGTATATATTATCCATACCCCTCCCTAAGAATGTTTGTTGGTTTTTAAACCCTACCCCTGCCCCCTCCCTAAACATGAGAATATTCCTATTAAGTTTCAAACTTTCCTTTGGCTTTTGAAACCCTCCTCCCTCAGAGGTTCCACTGAGCAGAGAAAGAAGGGAATCTCTGTCTCACAGTGTATTCCTAGAGAAGACATTTCACTGTCACAGAATGACTGTTGGGCATAAAAATGCTGGAAGGAACCTGGCAGGAACCTGTCAGGAACCACCATCCCATCTAGGGATGTAACAAAATAGACCTGAATTGACTATCAACAGAAAATTATTGTTCATATTGTGTTCTTCAGGGACAGTAGCACCCGTTTTTATCCTGGCTTAGAGGAATATGTGCCAATCAAAAGCTGGCTGGATCGTGCCATGGTGAAATATGGTGGAAGTTATTTGGATACTGATGTAGAGGAAGTTAAAACAGTTTCCAAGATCATGGCCATTTTTGTAATCCTTATTCCTTATTGGGCAATATATTTTCAGGTTAGTAGTTCATCCGTAGCTGGGAACTACATGTGGCATGAACTTGCTTTCAGCTGTCTGGCAGTAACTGTAGGGCTCAAAAAAACCTTGAATTCCAACTTGTCCTTGGGACAAGTAGCTCTCAAATTTTGCTTGCCCTGGGCAAATCCTAGATGGCTCTTTTAACAATATCATTGACAGACAACTTGTCTCATCAATTGCCCATAGGGCAAGTAGGAATGAAAAGCTACTCTCCCAGAGGGAGAATCTACTTGTACTGAACGACTGGACCACTTTGTCGAGCCCTGAGCTGAGTTCTCTGTCTTTAAATACAGCTATCCTCAAGATTTCATTTACTGTACCTTTCAATAACAAACTCTGAAGTTGAAAACTTAACCATTGAGTAATTTATGCTGTCATTATTACAACACCAAGAAAAAAAACCTTGATAACAAAAAAGAAGCAAAAAAAAAAAAAAAAAAAATGGATCAAATTCTACCAATTACAACCCACAGATGTGACCTTTTGAACCCATTGAAAGTAAACTTCTGTTCCCTGAGAAGTCTACTAAGATGATTGATGGCAGCAAAACACAGAACTGTTGACTGAGCATAGTTCGAGTGTTCTTGAAAGGTGCTGTAAACCACCATATGATTCTCACAGTGTACAGCAGTCAATGAAATAACCATTTTGTAAAACTACAGTTGAAACTTCTAGAAAGAGACACTTTTGGAAGGTGTTAGATTATACTCTTTTGTTTGGTTGCATGTCTAATGAACATCTATCTGTTACAAGCTCTTAGCTGTCAGTATTATGCCTAACTTCTGTATACCAGCACCCTGTGCCATTCCACAACATTAAAATCTGTTTAAAAGCTTAAATGCCTTTACATCATGCCAGCATACATATATAACTCTTGCTTCCATAGAAATATTACTGGCTGGTCAAATTTGAGAGCAGGTGAAGCTGGTAATGTTTAGAGTCCAATGCAGGTAACCATCCTCTCAGAATTTTTCTCCAGGTTTTCCCAGCAATTTGTCCCTCCCAATTTGTACCCCTGGGTAGAGAGAGGCATTTTGTGAAAGTCAAGTGTCTTTCCCAAGAACATGATAGGAAGACTCAACAAACCTCTACCCTTGGATCTCTCAATTTGGAGGATGTAGCTGGAGGAATATATATGTGATTATTATTGTTATTTTCTTTTAGAGGAATTCCACATTTCTGCTCCAAGGGCTGCACATGAAAATAAGTCTGTTCAATGACACAAAGGACAGTCCTAAAGATTTAAGTGTTATTCCTCCTGCATGGCTTTCTCTAGTGGATATCATTTTTGTACTGATCTTAATTCCTATTTTGGATAAGAAGATTTATCCATGGCTTGATAGGAAAGGATGGAGTTTAAGTGTATTCACTAGAATTTCAATTGGTAAGTTCAGTGACCATTGAATATTATTGTTCTTTTCAACATTTTGAACTCTTTTCCATCAGGTATTTGAGGACAGTGCTACAAAATTGTGCTTTTGAGACCTTATTCCCCCATGTCTCCTTTATAGTCCCTAGCTCCTGTCATTGCTCCTTACTTGTACATCTCTTTAAAGGCTGGTTTTCACTAGCAACAGAGTCAGAGTTTGAACCATGACTAGAAGCATAGAGCGATCCAGTGAAAATCAAACCAACATAGCCAGAAGCATAATACTATTTCCATTTACAATTCCATTGCTTTTGATTTGTGAAAACTGGATAGTCGGAGTCGCAAGCAGAAGCAGAAAAATTAACCAATCAGAATGCCTGAGATCTAGCATTGTGATTGGTTTGTTGTCCCGCTTTTGCTTCCATCTTTGACAATGGAGTTTTAACAGGATCATAAGCTACAGTCATAAGTGAAATCAGAAGTAAATTCATTTGAAATGTTCCAGGTTTGACTCCAATTCTGCCAAGTTTATGACTTGGCTTATGATCCCAAACTTCAATTTTCACTAGGTGGTAAGCATTGTTACAACTCCTAATATGACACTGACTCTATTGCTAGTGAAAACTAACTTAAAGGAAAGTGTCATATACTGTAATTTTGTCTCTGAGAAAATGCTGTAGCCTAAACTTAGCAAAGTCATTACAAGCCCTAGGATGCTCAGTAATCATGAGAAATGATAGGTTATGGAAAACTCTGGGTCAAACTTTTCATGGCTAATTTGGACATAAAATAAAACAGTCCCTAAGGGTTGCCATGACATAGCCCATTGCACACTTTCTCAACCTGCAATGTTAGGTTAATGTTATCAATATCACTTTGGGCTATCTTATTTCATTTAAATATGTTGGAATGCTTTGATGAAAAAACTAAAAAACAAAAACAGCACTATATTTTATCCAATGACAATTTGATCATCTACAGTTTTGTCTTTTTGTTTTACTTTTCAATTACCAGGGTTCTCGTTTGCTGTTGCATCAATGGTAGTTGCTGGTGGAATTGAAACTGCAAGGAGAACAGATACAAATTGTGTGAATCAGACTATTGATGATGTAAAGTACATCGCTTGCATGGCTATCTACTTCCAGATTCCCCAGTATGGTCTCATTGGTGTCAGTGAAGTGTTCACCGGTGTAGGGGGTAAGTGACAAAGTCCTGAGATCAAAATGTGAACTTTACTTTGTGGTACATGAAATAAATATCTTCTAGGTGACGATTTTCCTTATTTTTTGTCACCTGTCTGCTTGAAAGTGTATTGTTATTTTAATGAGAAATTAGACCTTGATCACTCTACATTGTAAATAACTGTTAGCTAAGAAATTTTATGGGGCATGTAACTTGAGTTATTGGTGCACATGGTTTTAGAAGTTTGCAGAAAGTTTCCCAGTCATATAGCAGCAAGGGCAGATAGTTACCAATTCGTTTAGCACAAACTAATGCAAATCATAATTTCTGTAATGCGCCTGTCACTGGAAACCCCAATGTTAAACCCTGAATCTGATTTTCCTGGGTTCAATTCCCCTTCTCAGTGATCTAGCTGGTGTTTTCCTTGATAGGCAAAGTCCAACTCCTAAGTTACTTGATCTCTTGAAATCTCCAAATCAGTGACCTGTGTCGTGCTAGTTGGAACTTTTAAGCATGTTACGTAACAGTGGAACCCCGTTAATACGGACACCAAAGGGACATGATAAAGTGTCCGCATTATCCGGGTGTCCGTATTAAGCAGGCTAATTTAAGAGAAAATATATGAGCTTTTCAGTTGTCGGGACAAAGAAAACTGTCCGTTAGAAGCAGGTGTCCGTATTAAGCGGGTGTCCGTAGAGCGGGGTTTCACTGTACTTAACAGTTGTTTAAAATAGTAGTCCTGAAAAGCTCCTTGACACAGTGACCATTTAAGATATTTACTCTCTTAAATCCTGTATGTTCACGTTTCCCTCGTCTTCTGTTTCAGTTCTGGAGTTTGCATACAAAGAAGCTCCAAAATCCATGCAAAGTTTTGTCATGGGGCTCTTCTTTTTTACCCAGTCATTAGGCAGCTTGTTAGGTGGACTTTTGTATGAGCTTTGTTCTTTGGGAAATCATGGATGGACTCCAAGTGTGAATGATCTGTACACAGAGCCTTTTCTCAAGAACAATTTGAATTATTATTTCTTCCTTCTTGCTGGCCTGCAGTTCATCACTTTAATCGTCTTCCTTGTTGTAACAGTCAAATACAAGATCATTCAATTCCACCGGAAGAGGACTATGCCTGTCATACAAAGATCGCAGTCCAGCAATCCACAAACCTAACATGAAGTGCTCCCCTGTTTATATAAGCAAGGGACTCAATTATTTGACAGGAGTAGATCCATATTACCAGTAAATAAAGATAAATTGTATTCCCTGTAAAATACACATATTAAGAGCAGCTTCGCCTAAATATCAACTAGACTTGGAAATAGCGAAAAAATCGAATTTCTTCAAACTCGCCCAGAATGAAGTCCTATGGGCACTAGGTACAAAAATATTGTTTTAAGTTCGATAAATCAAAAATTATTTTTTTACGCAATTTTTTTCGTTTTGATGCCCCAAATCGGCCAAAATCGATTGAAAATGAGCGGCATATTCAGAGGCTCGTAAACTCAAAAGTAAAATTCTTCATTGCAAACTGATTGCGCGTCGTATTTGTACTTCCTTTCTTGTATATTTAGAGCTAAGTAGATTGCGATTTGATTGGAACTAAAATATTTGACGAATTTTCTAAATTAACGACCCAAGATAGCTTAACAAGAGGTCTACATTTAGCCTATTTTCAAATGCTAAAAAGGCGTTCTGGCACACGGCTTTTCCCAAAACGACTTGTTTGGTCTGAAAGAGCATTGTTTCCTCTTCAAATTAGTGAAATAAAATTTTTGGGTAAATAAAACTGCGAGCGCTGAGATAGCGAACTAAATGCAGTACTTCTTCTTGAAAATGTGACCTTAGACCCAAGCGTAACGAAACCGATTACTGCAACAAAAGCAAACGCTTGGTTATTTTGAAGCATTTTCTAGTGATATCTCTCCGAAACCATTATTGCAAGAAACTACTTCCAGATATGAAATCTGACAGGGTCAAAGAAGGAGCGCTCGCAGTTTTATTTACCCAAAAATTTTATTTCACTAATTTGAAGAGGAAACAATGCTCTTTCAGACCAAACAAGTCGTTTTGGGAAAAGCTGTGTGCCAGAACGCCTTTTTAGCATTTGAAAATAGGCTAAATGTAGACCTCTTGTTAAGCTATCTTGGGTCGTTAATTTAGAAAATTCGTCAAATATTTTAGTTCCAATCAAATCGCAATCTACTTAGCTCTAAATATACAAGAAAGGAAGTACAAATACGACGCGCAATCAGTTTGCAATGAAGAATTTTACTTTTGAGTTTACGAGCCTCTGAATATGCCGCTCATTTTCAATCGATTTTGGCCGATTTGGGGCATCAAAACGAAAAAAATTGCGTAAAAAAATAATTTTTGATTTATCGAACTTAAAACACTTTTTGCAACTAGTGCCCACAGGGCTTCATTCTGGGCGAGTTTGAAGAAATTCGATTTTTTCGCTATTTCCAAGTCTAGTTGATATTTAGGCGAAGCTACTCTTAAGTAATTTTGCCTGCCTGGTATGACCATGTAGAGAAAAGTTTATCTCATAAAGAAGTTTAGCTTAAAAAGTTTAATTATTTGTCTGCCTGTGAGAACCAACCAATGGTTATGGTCATATGGTCACAGTTTTGATTGATTAGTAGCAGGACTTCATGTTGTTCAATTCTGTCTGTAATTGTGATTCACAAAATCAGACTCCTTCCAGGACAAGGTCATCCGATTTTGTTATTCACTTGTGTGATTAGTAATAGTAATTGGAGCGAGTGGTGTAAAATTCAGGAAGTAATCGGGCGAGTAATTTCAAAATCGGACAAGCGCAAAGCGCAAGGCAAATTTGAAAATACGAGCACGATTACTCCCTGAATGGTACGACACAAGGTGCAATTACTAATTAATCGTATCTATAAGAAATTCCGGAATTAAAAATGTCTTTTGGGAAGTTCTTGTAAGCGAAAACGTCTGTAGTGCTTTTCAAAGTTGAAAACTGTAGGAAACATTGTGAAGGAAGCCATTAAAGTGCACGTAATTGACATGAAAATCACGTGGGTATCCAATTATAGGTATCCAATTACAAAAAGTTCAAATTGATTTCGTAGCATTGTGTTGTTACAAAATAAAAAAGTAGTCTTCTTTGACAATTTTTTCCAGTTCGTTTAAAATGACAGATTTGAGTTCTGCCGTGTTTTGTTGTTTCTGTCTACGTAATTGCTGATCACAAACATAAATAGGTGGCAAGTGAGGTCTATGTTGTAGCACCAAAAACTCCCCGCCCCCTCCTCCCTGCCCCAGCCCCATTATTTTCAACACAAACCTTGAAGTTTGGCCAATATTGCATGAATGCTTGGACCTGAGGGTCAATCGGCGACATCTCTATATCGGGCAGCATGGGTGTTTGTCGGTCTGAGGGTCTCCAAAAACGACAAAATAGGGCTGCACATTTAATTACTTTCTCTGACTTAAATATAGGATCTTCCACTTTACTTGGTGACCTCGTTCAGGATTAATTGCAGCGAAGGCGTTCTAAGCAACTAGCAATATTTCTGTTTGAAGCTCTCAGTAATCCTTCTTCGACTAGTTACGTTATGGCCGGAAGTAAAAGTTCCCTCTTGATTGACAGCCCTATAACATGTACGCAATCAACCGAAACTACTTTCGCGGGAATATTACCTATATGGATACCACGAATTGGCTGGTTACTCAGTTAATCAGCATTGTTAATCCATCAGAAAGAGAGATAACAGAATGTCAGTCTCGTGGTAAACCTTTCAGATAACCTGTTATACATCCTCCACTTTAGTCAGTCAGTCAGTCAGTCAGGTGTCACAGATTTTTTAACTCCTATGTCAGCCTACTACCTCATCAGACAGATAGAACTGGTCAGTCAGGTTGATCGGTTGCTCAGTCCGGCGATAGGTCGGTCCATCAGTTAATCAGTTCAGCAGCTCGGTCAATCAGGTAATCAGTGAATTCTTCAGCACGCTTCAGTCCTATTTCAACATGAATGTTAAACATATATCTGCAATTTTAATGATTTTCCTTTGCCTCTGGAGTAGTGGGCAAAGTTAACTCCTGAATCCTTTTCTTTTTCAAACGATTCTGTGGACAGGGAGTAAAAAGAGAAAGGATTCAGTGTGAAATCCTGGGTTAATTTTTATCCTCATTGAAAGTCGGGAAAACAGCGCGCGGCGCGGGTCAAAATCATCCACGCTATGTTAACCAAGTCACCCTCCGCCTCCCCCTAGGGACTACTTACATATACCTGTAAGAACATCTCTGTGGACTTGGGTTTATGAAAATAGGGTTAATTTTGGCAAACTTTTCTTAACGTTCTATTTGATGCCTCGAAATAAGTCTCTCTGTTATGGGACCCATTTATCGTGTTCATTTTCAAAACGGATGGGAAAGGAGACGGGAAAGATCACGGTGCTGTATATTGCCGTCGATTTTTTAACATGTGCAAAGGAGAAGAGTCTTAAGTTCGAGAATGCATATTGAAAAACGTAATTTGCGCGCGCTAATGAAAACGCACTAAGTGCAGGAAAATCTTGTTTATGACGCCTCACTAATGGCTTCCTTCCTAACGCTCCATATGTTATGATGAGCAGGGATCTTCACTTTAACCACCTTCCCGACAGCATTCTTCTTCATATTTTGAATTTTCTCCCTCGCTGGGAGTTTGCCATAGCTGCTCAGGTCAGCAAGAGGTGGCAGAGAGTAAGTTCGGACGGGGCACTATGGAGAATTCTTCAGCTGGAAAGCAAGAACGAGGACAATATCAAAGAAATCATTACCAAGAGATCGTGCTCGCTTCTGACTCAGCTGAATCTATTCAAATGTAGCCTGACACCAGAGTTCATGGTCACTTTAACAGGAATATGCACGCAAATGAAAGAACTCACTCTTCAAAAGTGTTTCTTTACGCGGCAAAAAAGAAGATTTCGCTTGCACATTTTGAGAAAGTTAAAAACGCTAGACGCGCGTTTGTTACGCGGCAATGTGTCTTTTGTATTACGCCTGCTTCGCTGTTCTCCGAACCTTGAGATACTGGCTGTAGATGAAACGATAGGATACAACTGGAACGGTAGAATTCTACAAAAGATGAGTCAGATTCGCTTGTTGGATCTGTGTCGTTGTGTGGAGGTGACAGACGAAGACGTGGAAATTATGGCTGACAGCTGTCCCAGGTTAGAGTCTCTTCTGCTAACCAAATGTTTCAAAATCCGCGGATATAGTTTGCCGGTTCTTCTATGCAATTGCAAAATGTTGAAAACGCTTTCTCTCGCGTACACCAGAGTCACGGACGATTGTTTGCGCAAATGCAGTTGGAAAAACTCGTCCTTAACAGAGATCGATTTTTCTTCGTGTTATTTCATTTCTTCGCGTGGTCTCGACACCTTGTTCTCAAATCAAACAGACATGAAGTACGTTAACTTGAGTAACTGCAGCGAACATTCTGTGGTCACTCCCAGGATCCTGTCTGACATGGTGCGATTTCAATCCCTAGAGGTCCTCAATCTAGATGACGGTTTTGTGACCTCTGCAGGGAATGAAGAATTGATTTGTAAAATCGCGCAGAATTGCCCGAACATTTCTTGCCTCGTTGTGGGCGTGACGTTGAAAACAGCCTCGTGTTTGGAGCGTTGTTTGCGGTGTTTGACAGAATTGAGGCGGTTTGGTATCTCACACTACCCAGGACATGATGACCTTCCTATAATAGATTCATACCGTGAGGAAGTTCCTCCCAATGGTTTTGGATTAGACACGATTCTTAACAACCTTGCCACTTACTGCCACAAGCTGGAAGCTTTACAGTTATCAGGTTACCAAGACCGGGAGTGTGAGACCATCACGAACGCCTTCGTTCATCTGCTAAGAAACTGTAAAAATCTTTCACGGATTTGCTCGTTTGGCGGAAACACCGACATTCTTGTCATGGCGGCAGATGCGGAAATGCAAACGAGTCGACAGGACGTGCGGCTTATCAAGCCCACCATGTTGTTTCCGACACCCCGATCAGTCACCCCTCCACCAAGTTTGTGTTTTGATAGGGTAGTTTATTACAAGGAATCTAGTACAATTGATGACCCGTGGAGGGGTCCCTTTGTATACGAAGTGCAAAGAAACAGAAGGTTCTGGCTAGATGATACTTATGGATCTTGAAAAGGTGAATTGTAACTTTGCCAATTTGTTGTTATTAAAGACTATTAAACTGTACAATTAAAGTAAACTGGGTTTAATACGTTTCATAAGTGATAAGAGGCAACGAGTTTTAACATTCAAATGTAAAATTAATGACTCTAAATGGTTGAGTTAATTTGTACTGTCAAATTCTATTCTATTCAAGATTCCTTTTGCGGGGTTTCATTTCTACTTTTGAAAACGATATTTACAACAGGGTGACGTGATATTATTTACATTCACTACATTACAATACTAGAACATTACATCACATACAAAACTTAACTTACATCGCATTGATGATGATGGTGATGATGACGACCTTTTATACACGATAAATTTTAAAACCTCTGGCTTGTGGGGTCGTGTAAAATTAAGTATAGTGTAGCGGCTAACATCATTTTTTTGGCAAAATTGTTCACTTAGTGATACAAGCATGAAATTTCACAGAGATGTTCTAAATTGAGTATTCTTTCTTTCTGATCGATTAGCCACTTCAAATTTGGCGGTATAACACTTTTTTTTAACGATTAACTAAACAGGTGGTCTTTATCTCAACATGGCCGCCATTAACTCTAGGTATAGAGTTAATTCGCAGTCTTATACAGGAGAAGTTGATGATGTTGCAGTACAGTAGTTCATTGTCGAGCAAAGAAACTAAAAAAATACTATAACTGAGTAGAAAACGTTGGCTGCTGGCAAAAATGTCCGCAGGCTATCAAGAGTCGCAGAAGGAGCAGCCTTTATCATGGCCAGCGGAGCATGTCTGTAAGTATTTTAGAATTTTGTACGTAGGTTATTTCGTTAATAGATTATATATATATATAGTTTTAACCCTCATATATTACTTGTGTTTGGGTCAAAAGGATGACATACGTTTTAAAGATTTTTGTTCTGCAAACCTTTCAGACGTTTCATCTCAAATATAGGTCTTCATATAGAAATGACTGCTCTGAAATTGATAGAGTCTTTACTTCAGGACAGTGGTTGGACAAGTGCTCTTGTTGAGGCAGGAGTTGCCTCATCTGGTGCTTCAGAATCTTATCTGTCAGCCTCAAGTGTTACCAGATCTCGTCAAGCACATCATATCACATCATGTTGTCTATACAAGCAGCGGCAAGCTGCATATAATAGCTACAGCAGAGATACATCTTAAAGTCCACATGATGTTCTTGACTTCGAAGAGTGGTGTAAGAAACGAACACTCGAAAGTCCACAGTTCGCATTTCGTTTTAGCTCTAGAGCTAACCATTCTAACATTGGTTCGTTCATTTAGAGAAGCCAACTTTTGCCTGTATCGTGAGAAGCTGGCAGAACTTTTGCCCTATTTCTTTGCAAACAACAATGTGAATTATGCGTGGTGGCTTTAAATTCACCTCAGAGATATGATGACCATCGATCAATAACATCCAGAAGTAGCACAAATCTTGCAAAGAATTCTATTCAGTTGCAATCGACCAAGCCCACGAACAAAACAATGCAGTCATCCAGGATGATGGAGGAGCGATAGGCTTGACAGAGGACCCTACAGCACTCTGGAGGTGGATGATAGCTGGACCAGAGGTGAGCCGCCTAGTCGCTCGCTACGAAGAGGTTGCGGGAACTTAAGATACAACAATCAGTAGCAGGCATCACGAACAAGGCGGAAGTGCTCAAATAGCAGTCTGAGAAAGTGGAAAAGCTATTCACAGTATTTAAAGAAATGGGCAATCCTTTTGAAGAAGAGTCCGCAAACCTCCTCGTATTAGACAAAAAGCTAAGAACATTGCCGATCCAGCTAATTCAAGACTTGTTGCTACTCACTATAGCAGAGGCAAAGATCAGTTCTAATCCTTCATTGAGGGACTGAAGAAAGAAGAGCACACCTTGTTTTATCAAATAGAAAGAACAAGATCACTTTCTTCAAGCAAGAGGAAATTTCCAGTGCCGCCAGTTCCAAGGAGAGGACACCGAAAGAGGACTGTCACCTATTTTCCCAACTTTTCATTTCATGTCAAAGCAGACAGTGTGATTTGCATGATTTCTTGCAGCACGAAAACCAGTCAGCTCCAGCTTCCCTCAGTGACAGTGGAAAACTTCACACATGCCAGAAATCGCAATTGGTTGAGATACTTGAGTCTAAGGCTTTGATGCCAAACACAGAACCAGAGGCAGATGCAATCATCATAGATGGATCACTGAGCTCTTGTTAACTCCCAACCCCCACGTGCGTCAAAGACATTTGATGACTACGCCAATGAGGACATCCATCCGAGAGTTATATCATATTCTACCAAGTACCTAAGAGTTGACATTGTGTTTGATGTGTATAAGGAGTCCAGCCTGAAAGTAGAGGCACGATCCAAATGGGGCAAAGGGATACGAAGAAGGGTTACACCGACCAGCAAGACCCTCCAAAACTGGACGAGCTTTCTGAGAGATAATAGCAACAAGACTGAACGTTTCCATTTTCTTGCGGACCGGTTGTCCGAAGCAGACATGCCGTGCTTGGAATACGTCTGTTGCAATCGCGTAATTGCGTTAGAAGATTTAGCATCATGTATGCACAAAGAGGCAGACCCACGTATTTTTGTGCACGCATGACATGCGGCAATGGACGGCAGTAAGGCTTTAATGATTAAGGCAAACGACACGGATGTGGTAGTTATTGCCATATCTGCCAAGAAATCCTTAAACGAGCCTGGTCTTGAAAAAAAGTGGATTGCATTTGGCCAAGGAGGAAATTTTCGATAGATTCCAGTGTACGAATTGGTAAACAAAATCGGTCCAGAGAAAGCCCGTGATCTCCCATTCTTTCACGTGATACGACACTGTGTCTGCTTTCCGTGGCTAAGGAAAGAAGTCTGCATGGCAAACATGGAATGAGTGTAAAGGGGTCTCGACCACCTTCACCAAACTGCAGAGTCTAGAGCAGTTTTTTTGTGGTCATGTATGACAGGTCCAGTGCAGATACAAGTGGGAACGATGCAAGACTGAATGTCTTCGCTCGCAAACAGAGGCCGTATGATGCAATACCACCTCGGTCTGCCCTCAAGCTACATTCAGAGCATGCTGCCTACCAAGGAAGAATTATCTGGGGTCAAGCCACTCTCCCTCGACCTGACACAAAAAGTCCAGCTGGTTGGGGTGGAGTAGGCGAGGTGACACGTGGCAGATACTTTGGACTGACATTCCATCAGTTGCTGCAAGTTGTCGAGAACTAACCAGATGTGGCTGAACAAAGGACTGTTGTGGAAGGTGCAAATGTCTTCCTTCTGGGCTGAATTGTACAGCTTTGTGTAGCTGCTTGTGTGAAAAGTAGCTCCACCTGGTCATCGACTATAGTAGGCATGCAATGTAAATTGTATAGCAGCACTATTTGACACTGTTACGAAACCAAAAGCTTGTTTGAAAAGCTGTTTTAGAATTAGCCAGCTAGAAACTGCTGGGCGTAATAAAATTGTTGTCCTGAATATCAGAATTCGGTTGAAGTAGGCATGTAATGTAACTTGTGTATTTGAAACTTATACGTGATCGGAGGTAGTTTAAAAAAGAATTGTTTGGGAATTACCCAGCTAAGAAACTGCTGGGCGTATTGAATTACCGTACTGAATACCGGATAGGCACATAATGTAACCTGTATATAACAGTACTATGAGATCGTGAGCGCCTGTTAAAGAAGTAATTCTTTAGAATTGTTTGGCCATTTTCAGAAACTGAAAGATGTATGGAATAGTCAATTGTATCTAAAGGATGTTAGCAGTAAAAAGTTGTAATCAGGGAGTAATAAACTGCTCAAATGTTGCTTCAAGATGAGTTGGAAGAAGGGGCGGGGGAGAACACTCTGCGACGCCTGGCACTTTTTTTGTGTCTGGATCATCCAACAAAAAGTGACGTCACATCCGGTAAAAAAGCGGGCTGAGCGGCAAAATAAAATTTGACTGCGACATAATCGTTCTCCCTGTAAGTAAAACAGCAATATTTCGCAATCGGCGGGATATTTCTAACGTTTTATTTGGCCATGATAAACAAAATTTTGTCTTCTTCCTCGCCATATCGTTTGTTTGAGGAACAGAACAATTATTTATTCAAAAAGACGCTGTTTTGAAGGCGTGTGTTTTTACGAAATGTCGTCGTTTCTTCGTAGCTGTATTCCACAGGAGTCATTGTTTACGTGGAAATAATGAATTCTAGGTAAGTTGCACTCAATTCAAATATCCTATTCTCTTAAGTAGGCATTACACTGAGAGAAAAGCGCAATGTCAGTTTTCTATCCGTGGGAGAACCCATTTGACAGAAGCCCATTTTTTGAAATTTACCATTGACAAACACTTGAGAGTAATGGAGAGCTGTTAATCGTATCACACTGTAAAGACATAACGGGGCGGAGATTTCTTGCCAATCGATACTAACTCAAATTCTTGTTCTTGCTTGTGACTCAAACTTACATTATAAATTCTGTTACGACTTGTTAAGAACCTTAAACGAGATATCTTAACTTTTCCCTTGGTAATCCCTCAATTATGGTAAACGCTTCCTTTCACAAGTACATACGCAGGCCGTGAACCCCTTAAATATAAACAAGAGGATATTTTTGTGGGCGATGCAGTAATCGGGGCATGTCGTGGTTTGTTTGTTTGTTTGTTTTTTCCAGTTATAATGTAATTTATTTTTCTGTTTCAACAGTGTTAAATGTCAGTGACACTATAAAGTTTCAATACACCCCCCCCCCCGATCCTATGAGGTCAAGCATGCACCTTTAATTGCTTCGACTCCTTTCAATTGCCTTGTTTACAGACCAAGTTCCCTATCTTTTAATCCCTAGCTATCATATGTATTTGCAACTTATTTTGAAAGGTTACTTAAACATTTTGCCCTATTTTCAGTCTGCTTTCTCTATATAAGCTTACATCAAGACATTTCAGTTCCAGGGAATGAGAGAACCCTAGAAGTCTGACAATTCTCTCTCATAAAGTTCAATTATTTTAATTCATCACGCTTTCAATGTGCGATCTTAACAAACTGTTTGCAAACAGTAATGAAATATCATCCCCCAAACACCCAGCCATAAAAGGAAGTCTGGGAACAGGTAATGGCCACAATGACACTGCCAGGCTGGTGAATGTTACAAGCTATTATGAACTCATGTCTGACAATGATGAGTGACCATGGTGCGGTGAAACTGAACAACCAGACTGTGACTGACTTTGCTAGTGTTAGTGTTGTGAAAGTGATTGCTAGCTCGTAGTGTCTGTGAACTTGGACCAGACCAGACCAGAAAAGGTTCCATACTAGAAGTTGACTGAGAGTAACAAGTTTGTACTCAAAAACTGAAGCTGCCTGATCAGACAGTCTTAAAGCCAGCTTCATCACAGCTTGTCAAGAGTTCCTGGATTGTGTATGTGGGAGGACTCCAGTGATGACATATCGGGAAGCTCTGCTCAAAAGTTTTCAGGCTTCAGAAAAAACTATTAAAGAGTAAGGGATTTCTGACAAGTTGAATTCAGGTGTATAATGAAAGGGTACGCAAACCTTTCTTTTAGGGATTTCCCTTCTTCTAGCTCTAAAATGTTGTTGATAATCTCTCATTTACTCTCATGAGCCAGAATGAGGGGATTCTGATATATTGTTCAAAAAGATATTTTAAAACTACTTTCTAAGGGTTTAGAAAAGGGGTACAGTATTAAGGGGTTGGACCTTGAGATGGAGCTTCCCCATTTAAAATTAAGTAGAATACCTCTCTCCCCCCCCCCCCCCCCCCCTCCCCTTGTGTAACAAGGATGTTCAAATTGTTTTCTGGAAAGAAGCAAAAACCAAAACAGCGCCAATTTAAGGGATTGTGTGATTATCAATGTAAGTTCCCATTTGTATTTTGAATTAAAATGGGTCTAACGTTGTCCACAATAGTATAAAATAACCATACTTTGCAGCTTCATAGAGAGACTCAAACTGATAATGAAAACATAACTTTTATTTTTGCCCCTTCCTTTGTACCTTGTGATATTTTTAGGGAAATTCTCAAAATGTCCCTGCCCAAAGAAAATAAAAAATATAAATGAAAATCACTTTCTTTATCTTGGAAATGATCTCTGAGACAAAAACGTCCTTTTTATGGCTAGTTATTATCTTACAATGTGTTGTGAAGAAACTGCTTACAGGGAAATATAAATGTTCAACAAAAAAAATTAACAGAAAAAAAGCAACAAACTTTTTCAGAGGAGCTCCTGCAGTATATTCTTCAACTTACATGTAGGGTAATAGAATCTGTTTTTACACTTTCACACCAAAGAAAACACCACAGAAATGAGAATTATTGTTATTGTGTCTGAGCTGCATATTTTTCAAATGGAAACATTTCCCATAAAACTTTTACATTATATTCTTGCCAGTACGACAACATACCAAATATATTTTGGAGAGAGGAGTACTTATAAAATTAATTCAAACTGGTGTAATTTAATTTTCCATTTAAGTTTTGTACACCTCTTACAGAATGCAACTTTTGGTTAGGTTGCACTTCACTATCAAGGAAGAAATCACACCAAGGTGGCTTTGTATCTTTGTTATGATTTCCATTATCAGTAAACAAATCACACTTGCAGGTCTCTTGAGGGTATTTGCTCATTTACCACCTATAAAAAACAAGATATAATGTATCATTTTTACCTGTACTGTAAATTTTTCAATTGAAATCAGTTTGTTTTCACTTTTAGAGTGGTTTTTAAAAAGGATCACAAGCACACCACCCACCCCTCAGTCCCTACTCCTACCCTACAACAGTACAGCCATGATCCCATATCAGCCCCCAACATGAGTGATAACTTACCACAATACTCCTATACTACAATACAATCTTTGTACAGACAGACCTAAATTCAAACATCAGATCTCTGACTTTTTGGTCCACTTCATCTCCACTAGGCCATGAAAGCAATCATTGCAAATTTCCTTACATTTGTTGGTCTAATTTATTGTTGCTCTCAGATTCCCCCTTCCCCTTTGATGACATTAAATTGGTTTAAAAAAATAAAGTGGTTTACACAAATTAAAGCATAGGTAGAAGTTGAGCCATAAAATTACTATAATTTTAGTATGAGAATATTGAAATATAACTATACTATTAATATCCATATGTTCTATTGTAAAGACAGTGTAATTACTCAAATTGACCTTCATTGTCAGAGACAAAAACCTAAAAACATCTAAACACAGGTCAGTGAGGATATTGCCAGTTTTGCTTTTGCCAACAACCATTCTGCCTCAAAAATACAGAAGATAATGACAATAATAACAGAGCCAATGTCTGTCAATTCAATAAACACACCAAATTCCCCTCCAAATTCCTTTCGACGCCTTACAGTAAAATTTTACCAACAGCATAAATTCAACTCAATGCTTTAAAGTGCTTCTATCCTTAAATTTTTACCCCTTGAGTCAGAATTTTCAGGTGTATCACATAGAACTCCACAAAAGATTAAAAATGCTGTTTACCTTTTGCATATATCTGCATCAGTTCCAACGATATGTAGGTTTGAAAAATAGAAATATGCAAATAACGTGACTGATGTTGTCATACAGTCAACCCAATTTTACATCAGGTTGGTAGACTTGGTAGACTCTAGACTTAGAACTACAGAAAACACACCTATGGCTATAAAAATTATTTACAGCCTGTATTTTTCCATGGCAATTTGCTCTTTTCCAGTCTCCTCTAACCTGATTTCACTAATTCAGTGATTTTCAGCTTGAAAAAAGTTAAATGAGGATACGACTTTGACCTTGCATATAAATATGCTTCCTAGATCATGCTGATGAGGCACCATTGGCAAACATCAAAATGGAAAGCAAAAGGTGGCCAGAAAAGCCTATAATCATCAGGGAAGGTTGAAACCCAGTATGTTGCCATGGTAACAAAACTGTTATGCTCATATTATGGAGGACATCCGCAAATTTCATCATAATAGCACTTTAAAGCACTGTCCCTAGGAGCCCATGGTCCCTTGTATCTGGACAATAGTTCAAAACTTGCCTGGGATGGATGATCTAAACGGTAGGTGGGAGACTCCCAGAATATTGAGGAGAGCTGCTAGAATGACTGTACAATTATCTCTTCGCAGGAACTCATTAGACATTAACACTACTAAAATGACTGAGTTTGGATAATATATATTTTGTTTTTTGGATACATGTATACTGTTACTGGTCATACAAGAGGTACCTTGCTACTGAGTTAAGTCTTAATGTGTGTATTTTAAAGGAGAAGGTCACTCCAAAAAACATAAATTTTATGTCAACGCTAATGAAAACCTTGCACTACGGTTAGCCACTCACAGAAGTTTCAGCCTCTAAAGTGCAGGTTTTCCTTATGAAGTTCGCCCCCAAAGAAGCACCCAGGCCAAGTTTTCATGACATCACTCTGTCCGACAGATTTTGACTACCACTCTGGGTTATGGCTGCTCTTGAGACATATTATTTTGAGCTAAACATGCTCTAAACTCCGAAATAATAGCATTGAAGATAGTGAAGAGGATAATCGCTTGGAAAAAAATAGATTTTGCTGACCTTGTGACGATGCCAAGTCAGTTGCAGGTTCTTCTCCTTCCCACCAATTTCAAGTTGGACGGAATGAAGGCACATACTGGTAAACACAGCCTCAGGCTGCCAAGACAGTTGCAAAATGGTGGCCTCTGAAGTCGCTTCTTAATTTCGAGATGAATTTCTTAAGGATAGCAGGCACTTCAGAGGCTGAACCTTTGGTGAGTGGAAATGCTGAATATACACTTGCTATAAGTGAAGACAGAAAAAGTAAGCTTTTTGGAGTGACCTTCTCCTTTTAACTGAAAACACGTGAGCTAAATGCAACAAAATGTATATTAAACCTGGGCCAGTTCAGTATGATTTATTACAAAGTTTTAATCAGCCACAAAAAAATTGTTAGCAACTGATATTACTTTGTGAAGGCTTATGGAAGGGTTATACTTTTATAAAGCAAGTACTATTTTGGTTTACTAAAGAAAGACTCTTGTTACTGCTTAAGTAAACTGTGTTTGGTACAGTAGGTGTCAAAATATTATGGCTTTGATGACATGATAATAGAGATATCAGCCTTGGTAATTTCAGGGATAGTGGATAACCAATCTCCAAATAATAGAGTTATGGGACTTCAATATCAAAGTGATGCCTGATGCTTATTATAAATTGTGTATATCACTCCTAAAATGTACGATCCAGAATTTTGTTTTGTGGGTAATAGCTCAAATTCATTTTCACCTCTGTGTGGTTACAGGGGTTCTTTAAATAAGAAAATGACTGACTGACTGAGCCTTTGTTCAAGCCAGAATCAAGTGGCTGTAATAACAAGGTGGCTATGGGAATGGGGTGGCCATAAGGCAGGGTTCCACTGTAGCGATGAACATATAAGATGATCCTCTCAAACACCTACCCATAAAGATTTTGAAAAGTATAGAATGTATAATCAGTTAGACAACACACAACTTGGGTCCAGAGCTGACTAGAAATATTCTATTTTATATCCACACCCCCTTCCCCCAGCCACACTCACTAAATAAGTCAATATTTACTACCTAACAGAAAAGATAAAAGTGCAGAAATAACTCTTTCATAGCCCTGTCTAAAGCTCATGTCAACAGAGGAAGAGGGAGTGTGGAAATAAAATAGAATGGCCCTACTAGGGACCTTTTATATGGTCTTGGGTACCCAAGACAACCCTTCTCCTGAGTTACCCTAGCCAAGCTAACTTTTCATTTATTTCTTTGAAAACTCAACCAACCGTTTACATTTAGGATCATGAACCTGTCTTGCCTGCGAGACAACAGGGGTGGGTGAGTCGTCTAGCCTTAGCTCATGTCACGTCTTGGCACCCTGACAGGCAGGACAACTTTTCTTTATATAAACACTTTGGCTTGGCTAACCGGGACAACTCTTGGTATGGCAAGTGTCACATGATGCCTAGATTTAGAATTTAAAGTAGAAATATCAATTTACAAAGAAGAGAAAATTAACTCAGCAAAACCCATTGTGATTGAATGACTGAGGGAAACTCAAACAAAGAGGGATATTGCACATTTGATTATCCAATAAGGGTTTTGAATAGTCATGCAGGGTCAAATTCAGTCAAACGCATGGGGAAATAAATGGCACACAATGACTTTAAGATCAAACCAAGTTAGAATTCTCAGCCCACCCACAATGGAGCAATCACAACTGACCTTTGTGAATTATTTGATGCATGCGTATGAGACAGCCATTTTTCATTCTTTCTTAACAAGATGGAAGGTAGATGCCATTTAAACATTGATCAAATAATAAACAAAGGTCCCATTGCTACAGAGCTACATTGTATCCCCACCAGATTAACAGAAGATGAGGTGTTGTAAACAGATCTTTGGAAGAACTAAAAAAGCTGTGAAAACAATCACCAGCGGCCTTTGCTCCCACAGCATGTCTTGTTGAGTCAATTTCATTTGATATATAGAACATATCTTTAAAATCTCAAAATAGTCAAATTAACTAATTATGACTACCAAAATCTGCGATTCTCCCTACCCTATTTATTACCAGAATAAAAATTCGATAACCTATTTACCACGATGGTAGCTGACACAGTTGCCCTAAACATAATTTTTGAAGGCCTTTTGTTTATGGTCTTATCAATAATGATGAAAAAGTAACTTCTTCTAAACAACATTGCCCAATTCAAGACTAGAGTACAAAACCCATATCCTAGTTAAGGCCAAAATGGCCAAAACTGATACCCTATTTATGACCAAAACGACTGAAAAACCATACCTTTTGGGGCAACACATACCCCTATAGTGCACATAAGGGAGTACCCCCCCCGCCCCAGGTCACAGTAGAAGTGGGTACCTGTCAAAAGCGGAGGTAAAGTTAAGGGCTAAGGATATACCATACCATCGAGAGCTAACCCTAAACAGGCCAACCCCCCTCTTTTGGAACTGCCTAAAGAAGTTGATCCCCAGGCCAGCATTGCAGTTCAGACAATACAGAGGACTGGATAAAATTTGAATTCTGTCCAGCATATATTTATGAACAACTTCACAGTACCCGGGGGGATACTCCCAGAAAAATTTGGTGGGGGAGTGCTTCACCCCTTTGTTGATCTCTTCGGGGAAATCTGATATCCCCAAAGCTCGCCTCTAACTCTCAACACTGCTTATTTCTTACAGAGAAAAACCGTATTCAACAAGAGATACGGAAATAGGATACTAACCTTGAGTATACGCTTCAGCATGTCTTTTCCACCACACGCACGTGTATACAGAGCTTCAACTGAGTTCACTTTCAGAAAAAAACGGCTTCTGTTAAATATGTTCCCGTTGTACACAGTCCAAACTATGGCCAGCAATACTTCATCCAGGTTGTTGTTAACATTATAGGCTATTGCACTTAGTGTTATCACCGAATCATGAACAATAAGAACCAAAAGTCGCAACAACACCAGTTTTGCAAATGTGTAAAATCCGCCATTCGATGACAGAAGGCTCTCCGTTATTTTCCTTCAAAACAATACTAAACCGTTCTCTTTTGCCAACAGTTTTACTTCAAAAGTCGAAGAAATGTGCCTGCACCATATTTCTATCCTCAGTATGGAAGGACACGGACCTGATGGTTTGCAAATAGAAGAAAATCTTCCCCAATCGAAACGCCATTTTTTCGCTTTGTGAAACGAGTTGCGCGGCACCGTTTAAACCGGATGTGACGTCACTTTTTGTTGGATGATCCAGTACAAAAATTTCAGGAGTCTTCTGCCCCGCCCCTGGTTGGAAGTAAGGATGGGAGGAGTGCGCGACGAGGCATGGGTCTAGTCACGATCACATGATTTACGTGACGTGCTTATCACTAGACGCGAGGTGAAGAGGTGTTCTTGCTTTGATTGCGAGCTTTTCCGCTCAGCTAGCAGGAAAACAAATGAGTTTGGAAACTTTTCCACCATCAAATATGACTTCTACATCAGACGAAAAAACACCCCTCATGCGATCAGTTTCTGCTTCAAACGATGGTTTAGAAAGAAGCAGAACTAGCTTAAGTGGTAGCGGCCATCTTCAAGACTTTAAACACTTCCCCACACAGAGACATCTTCCATCACAAGTACCGGCGCAGAATTCCTTCTTTCCTTTGGTGTGTGTTCTTCTTACTGTTGTTCTCGAAAGATTAGTGTACTACGGTATTGTGGGAAATTTGCTAATCTTCCTGATAAACAAGACTCAGTTTAATCAATCTATTTCTACTGGAATCGTCTTCATTTTCACTGCACTGTCTTGCCTGATGTCCACCGTTGGAGGGACTGTCGGAGACTCGTACAGTGGTCGTTATAACGCTGTATGGGGAAGTCTTCTTGTTTACATCGTGGGTATTGGAATGATTTCCTCGTCAGCTTGTATCTCCGATGATGAAGAATATCGCCATCTTGCCCATGTTCTTTGCTTGGTTTCCTTGTTCATAATTTCCACTGGCGAAGGTGCATACAAGGCGAATGTAACAGCTTTCGGAGGAGATCAATTAAGAGGGCAGGACGAGCAAAGATATCGGCGATTTTTCAACTGGTATTACTGGAGTATAAACATTGGTTCATTCCTCGGACTTTCTGTAATAGCATATGTCGAAATGAAGAAATTTCAAACGGGATTTGGCATTCTGTTTGGTTGCATTGTTTTGGCTGCTGTAATATTCTGCATTTGTAAATCTCGTTATATAAGTCATCCCCCGACTGGACACATTGTGAAAAAGATATATAACATCATAAAAGAAGCAAAACAGAAGAAATATGAAGGGGAAAATAATTCTATAAGGTAGGGAGGTGGTGGAGTATTTAGCTGAATCAGGGAGTGAATGGAGGGAGGGAGGAGTGTAACAACAGTATCGGGGCTTTCATTACAGTGAGCCATCTTCAGCTCAGTCAGTCACTTTTGCCTCATTTTGTCTCAGATAATAGTGGAGCTCTGGCAGCCCTTTGCCCCATACCCATGTAGGAAAGAAAAGGAAACCCATGAATTGATTTTCTCATAGTTATCATGGCTAGCAGTATTGCTCATGGGCGTGTATGCACGACCACGGCGGCGACAACGATGACGGAGTTGCACAAGATGGTGGCTGTACTCCAGCTGAAAGGTTGACAAAAATTTATAGCCTCCTTCTTTGATATTATGGTCAATTGACACCTGTCAAAACAAGGTATCTGCTGGCCAGTATCACATGACCATATTGTGGGTTTAAATTTAGAGGTTGTGTTTTTTTTTTTAAGTTGACCACTGACCAAGTGCTGGTTTTCTATTGGATCACGGGCTCATGTCAGGTTAACTTGTTGTAAATGGGGCCAGGTTGTTCAGAAGCCAGTTAAATGCTAACCCAGGATTAAAAGTTAACAGAAGTATAAATATTTCTTGTATGCAAATGCTTTTCACTGCTTTTGTTTTGTGTATTGTGAGATTATTCAAACTCAAAACAGGCCAAACAATATACAGTAAACCTAACTGCAAAGTTACAAAACTCAAATCAAAATTTTTGCTTAACCTGGCTTATCTTAATGGGACTTTGAACAAAGCAGTCCAGGAGCTCCGCTTTTAGGCTTGGCTAAGTCTATATATTATCCATACCCTTCCCTCAGAATGTTTGTTGGTTTTTAAACCCTACCCCCTCCCCCCAACTCTGGATATTCCTATTAAGTTTGAAACTTTCCTTTGGCTTTTGAACCTCCCCCCTCCCTCAGAGGTTCCACTGAGCAGAGAAAGAAGGGAATCTCTGTCTCACAGTGTATTCCTAGAGAAGACATTTCACTGTCACATAATGACTATTGGGCATTAAAATGCTGACAGGAAGCTGTCAGGAACTGCCATCCCATCTAGAGAAGTAGCAAAAGAGACCTGAATTGACTATCAACAGAAGATTATTGTTCATATTGTGTTCTTCAGGGACAGTAGCACCCGTTTTTATCCTGGCTTAGAGGAATATATGCCAATCAAAAGCTGGCTGGATTGTGCCATGATGAAATATGGTGGAAGTTATTTGGATACTGATGTAGAGGAAGTTAAAACAGTTTCCAAGATCATGGCCATTTTTGTAATACTTATTCCTTATTGGGCAATATATTTTCAGGTAAGTAGTTCATCTGTAACTGGGAACTAGCATGAACTTGCTTTCTGCTGTCTGGCAGTCGCTGCAGGGCTTGAAAAAACCTTGAATTCCAGCTTGCCCTTGGGACAAGTAGCTCTCAGAGTTTTCTTGCCCTGGGCAAGTCCTAGTTTGCTCTTTTAATGATATCAATGACAGACAACTTACCTCATCAATTGCCCATAGGGCAAGTAGGAATGAAAAGCTACTTACAGTACCCAGAGGAAAAATCTACTTGTCCTGGATGACTAGACCACTTTTTTGAGCCCTGAGCCGAGTTCTCTTTCTTTAAATACGGCCATCTTCAAGATTTCATTCATTGTACCTTTCAATAACAAACTCTGAAGTTTAAAACCTAACCATTGAGTACATCTATGCAATCATTATTACGACACCAACCAAAAAACCTTGATAAGACAAAGAAACAAAATTGAACAAATTCTACCAATTACAACCCACAGATGTGACCTTTGAACCCCTTGAAAGTAAACTTCTGTTTCCTGAGAAGTCTCCTAAGGTGATTGATGGCAGCAAAACACGGAGCCATTGACTGAGCATAGTTTGAATGTTATTGAAAGGTGCAGTAAACCACCATATGATTCTCACAGTGTACAGCAGTCAATGGAATAACAATTTTGTAAAACTAGTTGAAACTTCCAGAAAGAGACACTTTTGGAAGGTGTTGGATTATACTCTTTTTGTTTGGTTGCATGCCTAATGAATGTCTATCTGGTACAAGCTAATAGTTTTCAGTCTTACTTTTCATTCTTGTTGGTTTTTAACTATATTATATTGTTAATTATATTGTCAGGCTTTTTAATAGTTCATTAGGAAATAGTAGGTTATTAATTATACTAAGTGTCCCCAATTAGTAGAGGGTTTTTTTTTTCCCATCGGCTAGATATAAAGACATGTTAATAAAGTTTATGTATGTATGTATGCCTAACTTCTGTATACCACCCTGTGTCATTCTAAAACATTAAATCAGCATCATGCCAGTATACATATATAACTCTTGCTTCCATACAAGTATTACTGACTGGTCGAATTTGAGAGCAGGCGAAGCCGGTAATGTTTATAGTCCAATATAGGTAACCATTCCCCCAGAATAAAATTGTTCTCCAGGTTTTCCTAGCAGTTTGTCCCTCCCAATTTATACACCTGGCTAGAGGGAGGCATTTTGTGAAAGTCAAGTGTCTTTTCCCAAGAACATGACAGGAAATCTCCACAAACCTCCACCCTTGGATCTCTCAATTTGGAGGATGTAGCTGGAGGAATATAACGTGATGATTATTGACTATTTTCTTTTAGATGAATTCCACATTTCTGCTTCAAGGGCTGCACATGAGAATAATTCTACAAAAGGACAGCACTGAAGATTTAAGTGGTGTTTCTCCTGCATGGCTGTCTGTAGTGGATATCATTTTTGTACTGATCTTAATTCCTATTTTGGATAAGAGGATTTATCCATGGCTTGATAGGAAAGGATGGAGTTTAAGTGTATTCACTAGAATTTCAATTGGTAAGTTCAGTGACCATTTAATATTAGTGTTCTTTTCAACATTTTGAACTCTTTTCCATCTGGTATTTGAGGACTGTGCTACAAAATTGTGCTTTTGAGACCTTATTCTCCCATGTCTCCATTATAGACCCCAGCTCCTATCATTGCTCCTTCCTTGTAAATCTCTTTAAAGGCTGCTTTTTTACCAGCAAGGGAGTTCAAGTCAGAACTGTAACTAGAAGCATAGAGCGATATGATCTAGATAGTGAAAATCAAACCAACAGTGCCGGGAGCGTAATACTGATTCTACTTACAACTCCATTGCTTTTGATTTGTGAAAACTGGATAGTCAGAGTCACAAGCAGAAGCAGAAAAATTAACCAATCAGAATGCCTGAGATCTAGTATTGTGATTGGTTTGTTGTCCCGCTTCTGTTTCATCCTCAACAATCAGGTTTGTTACAGGATCATAAGCTACAGAGTTGTAAGTGGAATCAGAAGTAGATTGAAATATTCCAGTTTTCTGACTCCTATTCTGTCAAGTTTATGACTTGGCTTACAATCCCAACTTTCAATTTTCACTAGGTTGTAAGCACTGCAACAACTCTGAATATGACGCTGCGTCTGTTGCCAGTGAAACCTGGCTTAAAGGAAGAGGGTCCCCTATACCTCTTCTGAAAACAGTTTCATGCAAAAGTAATTGGCCTTTTCATGCATCACGAAAAATTCAAAAAACAGCTTCTCGTTCACAGAAAAAAGTAAGCAATCACGTTTCATGCGAAAATGCAAAGGCTAAATCATGTTTCACGTAAAAATGCAAATTCTATTCACGTTTCGCAAAACATACAAATACAATCATTACAAAAATGTATCTGGCAATACTGAAAAGTACCACAGTAGATATAGCTGCACATGGCCATATTTTGATAATTTCAGACTCTCGTCGTCAGCATGTCTAGATCTTTTGTGGATTGGGTATCATGCATGTACAGTGGAACCCCGTTAATACGGACACCAAGGGGACATGCCAAAGTGTCTGTATTATCAGGGTGTCCGTATTGAGCCATATTTAAGCGTGCTCTCAGATAAAAAGTCACGGACACATGTTTTATCGATACCAAGACTAAGGCAGACATTTTTTATGGCAACAAAATGTTGTTTTGATTGTAATGTAACTGTAAAATTGAACTATGGAAACCTTATGGTCATTTAACTATAAAGGTTGACAATGCAGACTGCAGCTAGGTCATGCACGAGGTCACCAAGCAATAAAGATGACAATATGAATAAAATATGCAAATGCTACCTTCGTGAAGACAAAAGAAAGAATCCAAAAGACATATTAACACTTTGTTGACATATTTCGGTTATGAAATCAAAGCAATGGTTGAGCAGACATCAGTTAAGGCTGGATAGAGTGTGGATACTGACAGATTAATTCACCTTTTCCACAGAACCCTCCATTTTCTGCCTTTTCTCAATCGAAATGGTGTGATACCCCGCGTGTGTGGCACAGACTAGATTCTAGGCCCTCCTGGTTCACTGTTGCTGTGGCTAGTTCTCAGTCCTCCATCCTCACGCGCGTCAAGAGATGTCGAGAAAGGCAGGCCATCACGCTTTTTACATCCAGTTTAGTGTAGTTTACGAGCTTTTATGACGCTGAAATCTCCAAAATGTGAAAAATTATTCCCACAAAAGTCGACGGTTCACAAATCATGTGAAAGTAAATGCATTTTTCACGGATCACGAAAAAATTGAAAACCAGTTTCCCGAGGACGGAAAAATATAGATTCACGAATCACAGAAAAAAAAATCCTCATTCACGCTTCACGCAAAGAAAAAATGCCCATTCACGCGTCACGAAAAAAAGTATAGGGGACCCTCAAGGAAGGTGTCATATACTGTAATTTTACCTCTGAGAAAATGCTGTAGCCTAAACTCAGCAAAGTTATTACAAGCCCTAGGATGCTCAGTAATCATGAGAAATGATCGGTTATGGAAAACTTTCCGTCAAAAAAATAAAACAGCCCCTAAGGGTTTCCACAGCATAGCCTATTGCACACAGTCTCAACCTGTTATCAATGTCACTTTGGGCCATCTTATTTCATTTAAATGTTGGAATGTTTTGATGAAAAAACTAAAAAACTAAAAAACAAAAACAGCTCTATATTTTATTCAATGACAATTTGATCATCTACAGTTATGTCTTTTTGTTTTACTTTTCAATTACCAGGGTTGTCGTTTGTTGTTGCATCAATGGCAGTTGCTGGTGGAATTGAAACTGCAAGGAGAACAGATAGAAATTGTGGGAGTCAGACTATTGGTCATGTAAACTACACCGCCTGCATGTCTATCTACTTCCAGATTCCCCAGTATGGTCTCATTGGTGTCAGTGAAGTGTTCACCGGTGTAGGGGGTAAGTGACAAAGTCCCGAGATTAAAATGTGAACTTTTTTTGTGGTACATAAAATAAATATCTCTTAGATGATGATTTTCCTTATTTTTGTCACCTGTCTACTTGAAAGTGTATTGTTATTTTGATAAGAAATTAGACCTTGCTCACTCTACATTGTAGATAACTGTTAGCTAAGAAATTGTACAAGGCATGTAACTTCAGTTATTGGTGCACATGTTTTTAGAAGTTTGCAGAAATTGTCCGAATCACATAGCAGCATGGGTAGATTCTTTAAGCACAATTCTTTAAGCACAAACTAATGCAAATCATAATTTCTGTAATGCACCTGTCACTGGAAACCCCCAATGTTTAACCCTAAATCCAGTTTTCCTGGGTTCAATTCCCTTCTCAGTCATCTAGCTGGTGTTTTTCTTGATAGGCAAAGTTCAACTCCTAAGTTACTTGATCTCTTGAAATATCCAAATCAGTGGCCTGTGTCGGGCTAGTTGGAATTTTTAAGCATGTTATTTAACAATTTATTGTTTAAAATAGTAGTCCTGAAAAGCTCCTTGACACAGTGATCATATAAGATATTTACACTCATAAATCCTCTATGTTCACATTCCCCTTGTCTTCTGTTTCAGTTCTGGAGTTTGCATACAAAGAAGCTCCAAAATCCATGCAAAGTTTTGTCATGGGGCTCTTCTTTTTTACCCAGTCATTAGGCAGCTTGTTAGGTGGACTTTTGTATGAGCTTTGTTCTTTTGGAAATAGATGGACTCCAAGTTTGTCTGACAAGTACCAAGAGCGAAGCCTCAACAAAAACCATTTGAATTATTATTTCTTCATTCTTGCTGGCCTGCAGTTCATCACTTTAATCATCTTCCTTGCTGTAACAGTCAAATACAAGATCATTCAATTCCACCGGAAGAGGACTATGCCTGTCATACAAAGATCACAGTCCAGCAATCCACAAACCTAACACGAAGTATATAAGCAAGAGAGTAAAATGTTTGACAGAAGTAGATCCATATTACTATTAAATAGAGGTAAATAATTGTATTGCCTGTAAAAGACACATAAGCAATTTTGTCTGCCTGGTATGACCATGTAGAGAAAAGTTTATCTTACAAAGAAGTTTAGCTCAAAAAGTTTAATCATTTGTCTGCCAGTGAGAACCAACCAATGGTTATGGTCATTGAATTTTGTTACAGTTTTGATTAATTGGTAGCACGACTTCATGTTGTTCAATTCTGTCTGCAATCACAGTTGTGATTAACAAAATTAGACTCCACCCAGGACAAGTTGATCTGATTTTGTTATTCACTTGTGTGATTACTGACCAAATTGTGCTCCACTCAGTCCTATTACCAATCAATCAATCAGTCAATATTTATTTGTACTCACTCTTGCTAAGAAAAAGAATTACAGTGTTCAATGAAAATATTAAAAGTAAAAATTAGAGTGCTAGCTGCCTGGAATAACCATAGGGGCTAGCGGAGCCAGGCAGCCAGTTAACATCAGCATTAAATAGAAATAAAATACAGGTCAGCAAGAAAACTGAGGCACAGATGCACACACAAGAAGAAAAAAAGATGAGGAAAAACGCTATTTCTACGCTATGAAGGAAGTCTACCATGATTATTAATGACTTATTCAAGACAAAGATCAACTTTGTAGAAATAAGGTTTGTGATGAGAGAAACCTGAAAACTTTCTCCTTACACAACAGCTTACTAGGCCTGATTTTGCAGCATTGTATTGTTACAAAATAAAGAAGTATTAGTCTTGTTTGGAAATTTTTCCCAGTTCCTTGACAATAATTACAGATGTCAATTCTGCTGTTTTTTGTTGTTTCTGTCTACGTAATTGCTGATCACAAACATAGTAAAATAATTGATAAATGAACTGATTGATATTTTTGATAAAAAAAGCCTTGTGACATAGATCGCAAATAAGGTAATAGATATAGCACCAAACATTGCCCCCCCCCCCCCCCCCCCATATTCAGGACAAATCTTGAAGTTTGGCCACTACAGCTTGAATGCTTGAACCCGAGTGTAGGTCAATAGGTCGGTCCATCAGTCAATCAGTTCAGCAGTTCAGTCAGTCAGTTACCACTGCAGGTAATCAGTCAACTAATTCTTCAGTCAGCACGCTTCCTATTTCAGATATGGATGTGAAAAATATATCTGCAATTCTAATGATTTTCTCTTTTCTCTGAAGCAGTGGACAAAGTTAAGTCATGAATCCTTTTTTTCGACGATTTTGTGCAGAGCGAGTAAAAAGAGAAAGGATAAAATCTATTCAGTGTCAAATCATTGGTTAATTTTATAGTCACATGATAGTCAGGAACACGGCGCGCGGGTCAAAATCATCCGCGCTATGTTGACCAAGCCACCCTCCACCTCCCCCTCGGGACTACTTACATATACCTGTAAGAAAATCTCTGTGGACTTGGGTTATGAAAAAAAGGTTTAATTTTGGCAAACTTTTCTTAACGTTTATATGTTATGCCCCGAAATAAGTTCTCTGTTATAGGGCCCATTTATCATATTGATTTTCAAAATGGATGGGAAAGGAGACGGGAAAGACCACGGTGCTGTATTGCCGTCTATTTCCTAACATGTGCAAAGGAGAAGAGTCTTAAGTTTGAGAATACAAATTGAAAAATGTAATTTGCGCGCGCTAATTGAACAGAAAGCGCGCTAAGTGCAGGAAAACCTTGTTTATGACGCCTCACTAATGGCTTTCTTCCTAACGCTCCATATGTTATGATGAGCAGGGGTCTTCACTTTAACCACCTTCCCGACAGCATTCTTCTTCATATTTTGAATTTTCTCCCTCGCTGGGAGCTTGCCATAGCTGCTCAGGTCAGCAAGAGGTGGCAGAGAGTAAGTTCGGACGGGGCACTATGGAGAATTCTTCAGCTGGAAAGCAAGAACGAGGACAATATCAAAGAAATCATTACCAAGAGATCGTGCTCGCTTCTGACTCAGCTGAATCTAATCAAATGTAGTCTGACACCAGAGTTCATGGTCACTTTAACGGGAATATGCACGCAAATGAAAGAACTCACTCTTCAAAAGTGTTTCTTTACGCGGCAAAAAAGAAGATTTCGCTTGCACATTTTGAGAAAGTTAAAAACGCTAGACGCGCGTTTGTTACGCGGCAATTTGTCTTTTGTATTACGCCTGCTTCGCTGTACTCCGAACCTTGAGATACTGGCTGTAGATGAAACGATAGGATACAACTGGAATGGTAGAATTCTACAAAAGATGAGTCAAATTCGCTTGTTGGATCTGTGTCGTTGTGTGGAGGTAACAGACGAAGACGTAAAAATTATGGCTGACAGCTGTCCCAGATTAGAGTCTCTTCTGCTAACCAAATGTTTCAAAATCCGCGGATATAGTTTGCCGGTTCTTCTATGCAATTGCAAAATGTTGAAAACGCTTTCTCTCGCGTACACCAGAGTCACGGACGATTGTTTGCGCGAATGCAGTTGGAAAAACTCGTCCTTAACAGAGATCGATTTTTCTTCGTGTTATTTCATTTCTTCGCGTGGTCTCGACACCTTGTTCTCAAATCAAACAGACATGAAGTACGTTAACTTGAGTAACTGCAGCGAACATTCTGCGGTCACTCCCAGGATCCTGTCTGACATGGTGCGATTTAGATCCCTAGAAGTCCTCAATCTAGATGACGGTTTTGTGACCTCTGCAGGGAATGAAGAATTGATTTGTAAAATCGCGCAGAATTGCCCAAACATTTCTTGCCTCGTTGTGGGCGTGACGTTGAAAACAGCCTCTTGTTTGGAGCGTTGTTTGCGGTGTTTGACAGAATTGAGGCGGTTTGGTATCTCTTACTACACAGGACATGATGACCTTCCTATAATAGATTCATACCGTGAGGAAATTCCTCCCAATGGTTTTGGATTAGACATGATTCTTAACAACCTTGCCACTTACTGCCACAAGCTGGAAGCTTTACAGCTATCAGGTTACCAAGACCGGGAGTGTGAGACCATCACGAACGCCTTCGTTCATCTGCTAAGAAACTGTAAAAATCTTTCACGGATTTGCTCGTTTGGCGGAAACGCCGACATTCTTGTCATGGCGGCAGATGCGGAAATGCAAACGAGTCGACAGGACGTGCGGCTTATCAAGCCCACCATGTTGTTTCCGACACCCCGATCAGTCACCCCTCCACCAAGTTTGTGTTTTGATAGAGTAGTTTATAACAAGGAATCTAGTACAATTGATGACCCATGGAGGGGTCCCTTTGTATACGAAGTGCAAAGAAATAGAAGGTTCTGGCTAAATGATACTTATGGATCTTGAAAAGGTGAATTGTAACTTTGCCAATTTGTTGTTATTAAAAGACGTATTAAACTGTACAATTAAAGTAAACTGGGTTTAATACGTTTCATAAGTGATAAGAGGCTACGAGTTTTAACATTCAAATGTAAAATTAATGAAGACCCTAAATGGTTGATTTAATTTGTACTGTCAAATTCTAATCCGAGTTTATTCAAGATTCCTTTCGCGGGGTTTCATTTCTACTTTTGAAAACGATATTTACAACAGGGTGACGTGATATTATTTACATTCACTACATTACAATACTAGACCATTACATCACATACAAAACTTAACTTACATCGCATTGATGATGATGATGATGACCTTTTATACACGATAAATTTTAAAACCTCTGGCTTGTGGGGTCGTGTAAAAATAAGTATGAAAAAATAAGAATTGAAGAAAACAAGACTTCACACCTTCATACGGATAAAAACAACTACATTTAAAGTATTTAAAATGGCTGATTATATAATAAATCCTTGCAATTTGATTGGTTCTTACTTATCAAAATGCAGTGAAATGTGGCGAAAGCATAAAACACTCGGCTATCGCCTCGTGTGCCACTTTTCTGTTCTTACCACATTTTGACGTCATCTGTGATCAATTACTGAACAGAAGCACGCCAGTATGGAATCTATTTGACGCCGAAGAAACATCGAACTGAAAATCTTGGAGTTAAACCGTGAGTGCATTACTTGAACTGGCAACAACGATGAAGTTGTTAAAAATTAAATACCGGTATAGTCTATACGTACGGTAATGCTTCAAAACCTTGGGCGATTGACGGAGCAAAAAATTCAAGATAAAGTAAGCTCTTGACTGTTGTGTGTAGAGTTTGCTCATTTAAATCTCTGACGCACCAATCTGATTGACTGAGAACGAAAGTGTCGCATCACAGCCCATGTTTCATGAAGCAACATCTTCACTGTTTCAATCCCATACGATAGCGGCGGGAAATTTTACAGAACGCAGAAGGCACTGTCTACTTACAGTTAGTTTCACTCATGTTTGCTTGCGTTTGCGGGCCAAATGCTACATGATCTCTATTGTGGTATTCTGTCCAACAAATAACCGCAACCAAACACTAGTGAAACTAAACGTAAGAAAACGGTGCATTTGGCTTTTTGCGTTCTGCAAAATACCCCCGCCGATACAACAGTGTAGACAAAGTCTTTCCGAATCTTTGTAGATATGTTCATTTTCTTTTTACTCCTGCTAAAGTTCATCACCTGGAATGCAACCAGTCCCCGACAAGCATGACACATTTTTTAATCCCCACAGTCCCACACATAGGACACAAGTAACACTTAACAGCATTCTGAAAGGCAGGCTTTCTGCATAAAATGCACATCTTCACGTTTGGCGGTCCAGGCGGCTTATGAAAATGGCACACCATAGCGGACCGTTGATCGTCTTTCCATGTCGTAAAGCGTCCACAAATGAAACATGAATCTTTGTTCAATTGAAACACGTCTCCAAAAGCCCCCCGCCTTGTACTGCAGAACTGGCAAATGTGAACGTCGTGGGCAAATGCTGTTCCCTGATGAAGTAATTTGTTACAACGCAGATCCTGAAAAGAAAAAGTGGCAGTTTGGTATTGGTAAACGTAAAGACTTTATATCCAGACCTTTCCAAGGCAAGTGACTTCAGTTGTCAAGCTGGTGTTCGAATCCAGTTTCAATAACCGTGATGAAGTTACTGGTACCCAGTGCCACAGGTAGGTTCCCGAGCATTTTGTCAGGGTTTGAACCCAGACCTCTCGAATAGGAGTCCTGCGTCCTAACCATAAAGCCATCGCGCCTGTCACAGTACAATTAATCAAATTAACTATGAAGAAGGCTAAAATATCCTAGTTTTTAAGGCTGTAAAAACACCTCATGACGAAAAAGGCAAAAAGCGGAAAAATATCTTAAAAGTAATAAGACAATCATATCTCCAGTGTTTTATGTTCAAACTACCTTGTAGTAGCTGATTTTCCAAAAGCCAGGTTTGTTTATGGAGCGCTGATCCTTTCTCAGGAATTCCAACAGTCTTTTCTTTTCTCCAGCTAATTTGAGTTGTTCTGGCACCATGTAAATCACTCGCTCTTCATCTTTGCAGTGATCTGCAAAGAAATCTGCCAGTTTTAAATGAAACTTTTTCTTTTCCTCAAAATCTACGAGAATGGTTTCCAATACAACCTGCGAGAAAAAAGAAGAGGCGTTCATGATCTGGAAGGGATCTGTAATGTACATTGGTCAAAGAGCGAAGAGCATTGACTTTTTCAAGGATATATAAAGAAGAAGTTTATAACATTTTCATGTAACAAAGTAATAAACATCTTTATATAACACAAAAAAGATACTTTGTGCACTGCGATTGGTTAAAACCTTTGTAGCACAACTCAATGAAAACAGACAATCGTTTAATTAAAAAATGATGTACGTTTTCCGTTTGTTCCCAATCATGAAAGTCTGCTATGAACAGTCAGTTAAGAAAATACAGATTAAACAGTCTGGTTACGTAACCTCTTGTATTGATGCGTGGAAAAAATCGAGTCTTTCCTGTTCTCTTCTCCCTCCAATGTTTCTAAGAAATGGTTTTAATGTACGTCTTACTTCAGCCCACATCATCATCGGGACAGACTCAGTGAAATCATCACTGAGGAGATATTGGAGCTCAGTTTCCCTCAAGCCACCTTTACTACACGCCAGCAGCCCTAAAACCTACGAGAGAGAGAGAGAGAGAGAGAGAGAAAAAAAAAAACTGGACATAATTTTATTGGAATCTGTGAGACAAAAATCTCTATTTGGCGGAAATCTCTAAACTCGGCAGTATAGCTTTCCGGAAAGGGACTGTCGTGTTTATGCAGGGACATTGCTAAGCAACATGAAATTTTGCGAACACGTCAAGCTGACGTGAAATATTTCACATTCTGATTGGACTAGAAAAATCCGAAACACTACGCGTGAGCATACCACCTTTATTTTTAATAGAACATTGAAGATTACTATAGAGGCGGTAAGCTCGATGACCGGCCGCTGTTCGGGAAAGAAGACCGCCAGCAGACCGGATTTGAGAGAGTGGCAGAAATGGAGCCTACAGAGGCGGCTACTCAAAAAATAAAATACCTTGTAAATGTTGTTTTCTTGGTCTTCATTGGTAAGTCTGTTCATTATAAACTGCAGAAGTTCTTTTAACGTGGCTGGTAAACTCCTAATATGACGAGTGATCGTTTCAAAGACTCCAAACACGCGTAGCTCTTCACACGACAACGATAACCACAGAGGATTACGCGCCCCTGCTGAACCAATTAACAACTCCATCTGCTCTGCATCGAGTTTCTTGAAATAGTAAATGAAAGAGTTAACTGTACAATGTTTATAGAAAATCTCTCAACATTTGATTTGCAACAACATCTACTCACACATGTAGTTATCTAGAACGACTGCACGCACTGCGGGCCTCTCATGCTGGTGAGTTAGCGACTCTTTCTTGACCTGTGTTGTAATACGACAATGAATAGCATTTATTGCTCTGGCTAGTTCGCCTCAGCAGACAACCCTTTGTCTAAGTAAGAAGAAGCTTTCTAATTCGATTTCTTGACCTAATAATCTGACCAAAGTGACTGAAAGCGGTTTCATTCCTTTTTGGAAGCTTAAAAATCCCAAAAGTTAGGAAAAGTCTAGGTTTTGTATGGGCAACACAAAACGGAGGAATACCTTGTTATACTTTCCTAAAGTGTGCTTCACTATCTCTTTTCGAGCGGACTCGTCAAGTTCTCCTATATGAAGTGGTACTGCATGGGGCTTGCGCTGCTCACTGGACAGGACTCGAGCAGAGCGACTGTCAGTCACTGCACTGATCACACAACGAACATTGCGTGGGAAAATACTTGGAAGCCAGTCCATGTGGTCTGTTGCTTCAGCATCCGCTAACTATAGAAAAGAACAAAGAAAAAAATGGCCTCTGGGCTAATAATCGAGCAATTTGTCCCAACATATTTCACATGAGTGTCCCGTTACAAAAAACTTGAATTAATCAGGCGTTGGGTGTGGCGTTCGAGATATTGTGACAGGCCCTTTTCCCGTACCCTTATTCTATACTTTTTGGTGAAATCTCTCCTTTTTTCAATCTCAAACCTGGAAAAGTACCTTTTCTGGTGTACGCATCTCCCAAAATAGTTCAGCAAAGCGGGCTTAGAGTATTGCTGAAACAGTGACATAAGACAAAACGTTCTTGACGCAATATTCACAATTGTAAATTACGTCTGAGTGTTCAGCAAAAGGTATCCGCTCTTTCTATTTCGCTGCGCCTTGAAAACTCTTCTCTTTGAACACGTTTTCTGCATCGTTTTGACAAGGACAATAGATAAACTCAGTGTTTTAAAACGAGAACGGAGGCCTCAGTATGGCTATAGATTTGATGTTAAAAATAGAGAAATGTTCTGTCCGTGATAAAGATCCTTCTTCAATAGACCCCTAGCCAGGTTGCCTGCTCACTGACACATGCACTGTAAACAGCACATACATGTATGCCACTTCTCTATGATTGACGGACTTGAGATATTGAGAAATAAGAAAGTTAAGAAGTAAGCACGGTAACCAATCGTACAATCTAATTGGTTCTTAGCCCGGTCCGGATTTTCATATCTCTGGCCATCGTCATGGTATTAAACGCGTGCGCGATGTGTGTGTAGAAAAGGTCCATAATTATAAAAGTGATTTGAAAGAGAGGAAAAATTGAATAAGTTATTTACCGACTTAGAGTCGGTCTGTATAGTGAAAAACTGTGACCTCGGGCTTGAAAATGCTGCTCTCGGCCTGCAGCCTCGGGCAGCACTTTCAAGACCTCGGCCATAGTTTTACACTTTATGGACATTCCAGCTGGCAAATAACATATGTGTTATAATTACCTGATTGATTGCATCAATGATGACCACAAACACTTCACCTCTTTTGCCAATTTCTTCTAATTCTTTCTTGATCTCTTGTTGGAGTTGTTCCTTGCTCATGTCTTCAAGATATGGAGGATCTTCAGGGTGTAGCGACAAAAACAAGCAAGAACCAATTAGGCCATACGCTTAACACAAAGGGCTGGGGATCACCTTTTTTGTTTACTTCCAATATTAAGAATTGTATAGGAGGGTAAAGCTAAAGTTGATGATTCTACAGGACAATTTTCTTTTAACCCAGATCTTTAACTTCTTCAGTACTCAGTACTTAGTACTCAGTTCAGGTTTTTTAGAGCTGTCGTTCTGATTTTGGTCCGATTTCTTCTCTCTTTTTCGTTTTTCTTCCCCTTTCTTTCCTCCCTGTTTTCCACTCTTTATCAACTCTATCAGCTTCAAAGATTTTCCATTTTAGTTGTAGCAAGCCTTCTAAGAGGAACGCTATGACAATGCTTAACTTAGGATGATAAGAAGGTTTTTCTTTGTAACTCACATCAACTTCAGATATTATTATTCTTTTCAAAATCGGCTTGGACTGTTAAAAACATGTCTAGTGACAAATTCACAAACCTGCTACACTCAAACTCTTCAGCCATCGGACTAGTTTCTCTACAAGTTTGACAGGATTTGTAGATCCTGGTCCAGCCCCAACAAAATGGAAGAATAATGGCAACCCAAGCTTTTTAATGTCCAGTGTACAACGAGCCATCAGTGCTGACTTTCCAGATCCTGAGGAGCCCAGGACCATAAGTGGAACAAGGCCCTCTGCACTGGGTCTATCAGATATAGTCCCATGCTCAACATATTGCATTATAGTAGAAATTTCTTTACTCCGTCCCAACATGAGTTGACCTCGCAGTTCAATGAACTGGTTGTGCATTGAGAGTTCTGTGCAAAGAAAATGATGGAACGAAAAAAACATATATATAGCTTTGTGGTTCTAAATTTTTTTTATTCTAATCCTTGCAACAGGGAGGTGCTGATGCCTTAGGGTTGATGTTAGTTGCATTGTTTTGCAAGTCACTTAATACTCTTACAATGCTTGCTTCCAGCCAAAAAAATTACAGTATCCATTTTCATGTATACTCCTGGGGTAATCAACAAAAATGCTGAGCCAGGGTGGATTGGGGTGACTTTTAGTAGGCACAACATCCTGTCTAAATGGAATAATCAGACTTACCAATTTCTTCTGTGGATAGTCCTTGAGTCACCTTAGGAACTGATCTGGTAATGGCTGATTTGAAAAATTCAAGCACAGCTTGACTGAAATTTTCTAACCCTTTGAGTTTGACCTGAAATAATTGAAAATATAAGAAGGCATTTAGAACAGGATTGAAAAAAGACCTTTCCAAGTTACTGGTAAATCCAGTTTGAAAATGTTTGGAAGGGAATGTGAATAATCTTTCACAGTGCCTTGCTTGCAGGAGCACAGACCTCCACCCGACCCCCCAACCACACCCCCTTAGAATTAACAGTGACTTTGCATGGGGAGGGTATGGATAATTTCTGGAGCCGTATAATGTAATGTCACCTAGGTGACAAGGTCACCAGTCTCCACTCTGCTTGAAATTGTATTTATAAGCCAAGGAGAAACAAGAAATTGTATTACTTGGCAGCTGTAAAAATACCTTTGCCATTCCTGATGACTTGTCAATCCCATCATATTGACAGGAATAGTCAAATACTTGTTCAGGGAATCTTTGTCTCAGCTTATCCTTTAATGCCTAAAAACAAAATACAAATAGTTTCACTGTTTACAGCTTCTTTATTTTTCAAGATTTCTGACAAATCACAGAGGGTAACAATCAGCATGGTGGGGTGCAAGCTGTAGGGGAGGTGGGATAACAGATGTTTGAGATACATGGTCCCATTCAGGTCCTCCCTTCCTCACCCATGTTAACACTCTCAAAAGCTACTTATTTCCCTGTTGAGGTGATACCTCATTGATCAATCATGCCTCATGCTGAAAACCAAAATGATGTCAGATATTCCTGTGCCAAAAGCTAGTGCTTTGAGTCTCCCAGCTGAGGTCTCTACCGGTGGTTTCATTAACGGCATGGTACCAGGCAAATTACTGGGCTGTAAAGATGATTTTGCCCAACTGGTTTGACCACCTAGAGGAAAGTTCTTCTTATAAAGGAGTTCAGTTCAAAAAGCTTTGTCTGCCTGTGAAAGCCAGTTGTCCTCCTGCTGAAAATGTTAATGAAACCCCTGGATGCTTCAAATTATTATTTAATTATAATTAAGTTTAAATTTTTACCGTATACCATCACCATAAATTAACATAAATAACCTTTAATTGTGTTTTGTTTAGAGGATGAACATCTACAAATGCTTTCAAGATCTCTGGAGGCAGATCATTGAGAAACTCAGCATTTCTAAAAAGGAATGCCGCATTTTGACTTTGCATTCTGTATGTTGCATGTATGATTTCCATATGTGTTATTGAAGTAGGAAAGATCCATTTGTATTCTTCTTGAATCTCTTGTGATATTTCAGAAGAACTTGGAATCCATCCATACCTACAAGTGGGAAAAAATCACCCCTAACTGTTTAAGTTATATTTAAAAGTACTGTAAAATTGCATTAATAAGTCCAGCAGGCATACAGGTATTTTTCATTTCATTTTATTAGAAGTAATAATAATAATTCTGTTATTGTTAAAAAACAGTTACAGTTATATATATAAGTTTTGAATTTTTCTTTTTGTCTGAGATTTAGGGGGCTAAATATTTTATGGTGATGATGGTGATGATGATGATGATGATGATGATGATGATGATGATGATGATGATGATGAAGAAGAAGAAGAAGAAGAAACTTTTAAATTAACGTGTTGGTAATTTGAAGCTGACGGAAAAAGTCTCCTCTACTAATTGTATCTCCTGAAACCCTGAATATCAAACAAAAATACTTGTTTATCATAATCTATCACCTTTCTCCAAGCATGTTCAAGAAAAATGGCTCCCCATCGGTTTCATCTGAACAACGATCAAGTTCACCCAAACAAGTTCTGATAGTTGCTTCAGTTGTGGAATCTTTAGGGACACCCCATCTAAGATCACATTCAATCAGCTGGATTGACTTCTCTTCACACCACTCACGCAACTCAGGAACAACCTGTGTAATGTAAAAGTAATTGGGTGTAGGCATTTCTAATGATTGTCTTACCATCCCCTCCTTTCTTCCAGATAAACTGTCATGTGTAATGAGTCCACCTTATAGCTTGAAACTTTTCACCCCTCCCCCCTCCAAAAAAATAATATAAGAAAACAAATTTAAAAATAAAATAAAGTAACTCAAGTTAGAGTGTCAATGACACTTCTGTGTCTTGTGGAAGGACGACAACCTCCCCAATGGTTTCCATGGAAACATAGATTCTGACAACTTTCTACTCAAAAGTCATTTTGCTTCGATTCTAACAATGTACTTAAGATGGAATTTTAACCTCAATTGTTATTGACATAGCCTTTTAAAACACCGGCAACTAAACTATTTTTAAAACATTATTTGTGACCCAGCGTATTCGTGCATGACAACCACATAAACTTTAACTTTAAATATAACATAAAATTCTAACTGAGGTCAAACATACTTTTTTCACTAAAACTTCTCTCTCGGCATGATAGTCGGCAAAGGTCGACGAAACAAACAGTCTGACAACCTTCCAGCCTTTGGTCTTCAACTCAGTCGATGAAGATGTTCTATCCCGCTGTTTTCTGCAAGTATTTTCGATGTCTTGCCAACATTCGTCAACAACTTTTTCAATTTCTCCATCTGAAGTTCTTGCTAACACATTTAACAGTCCGTCGACATCTGATGTCTTTGCATGTCCAGAAGATTGTTTCTCAAAAGCGTTGTCCACGTGGCTAACATGACCGGGTTTAAAATCCTCAACAAGAAGTCGTTCTTCTGCGTTTACAGTTGCAGCTTGCGAAGGAACACCCTCGAGAGCTGAAGTTTGGTTCATAGTTTCTGTATTGTTAACAGTTTTTGAGTTTTCTAAATCGGGATCACGTATGTGTGAACTGCCCTCTGTGATGTTCACCTCGCACTGCGATTGAGAAACAATTTGCTCATCATTCGTAAGGGATTCGGGCTTGCACTGGGTCTGCTTCTCATCGAAGGCATGATCATGGGCCGATTGAGCCTCGTGACAAGGACTTTGCCGCCCTGGAAAATCATATGAATTGCTACCAGTACCTGCCCCAGAGAATGAACAAGCTGTACCCATGCGAATAAAAAGTTGAAAAAGTTTTGGAGTGATCGAATTACTTTCATCATGTTTTGGAAACACTAAGCAGGCGGACTTGTCACTCGTAGTGACGTCATTTCATTAGACGGCGTAGATTTGACCGTGGGAAACTGTGTTCTAGTAGGTCAGCGGATGTCAACAAAAGACTCTAACAACTTTTCAAGAATCAGAAATTTACTCAACCTTTTCTAGTCAAAAATCTGTCTAAAATGCCGGTGTTTAAAGGTATGCGATTTCATCGTTACACCCGGTCTCATCCTGATTTAAAACTTGTGTAGTTGATGTAATCTGTGGTTTGTTTGCTCCTTAATGTAGTGTCTGTAAAGTGGGGACGTGAAAAATTCGAGAATGTGGAGTTGGACAGCGACGAATCTCCAGAACTGTTCAAAGCGCAGCTTTTTGCGTTATCAGGAGTAGCTCCTGAAAGGCAAAAGGTCATGTTCAAGGGATCTGTTGTGAAGGTACATTGATTACCCGTTCAATTCATTGATGCATTATTTTTTAAATGTGTAAACACTATCATTGACAAATCTTGTGAATATCTAAATTGACCACGTGATCCAACTAAACTTTACGTTATATTTCGTATACAGTTCGCCATTTTTTTAAATCATAGGAATAAATCGTCTTTTGACTGGGGAAGAGCCAAGATTGCATGTTTCAGTTGTATTTTTAACAATAAAGAAGTGTGATCTCTAATTAAACGACATGGGCCACTAAAGTTCATTTTAGTACCCCAAAGTACATGGAAAGAGATCCTCAAAGGTTGAGAGGCCAGAGACTGGAACTCTCACGGGGTTGTTCCTTCAGGGGTTGTTGAAAGACATTTTCATCAGAGAGGGGAGGTGTGTGTGTGTTTGTAGGGTGGGGTACACAAGAATAACTAGAGATATCTGGGTGAAATACTACAATGCTGGCTGTGTCAACCAGGTTGGCTTGATTGATCGAGAACTTACTCAGACCAAAAATGTACAGTGGTTGTAATGATGTTGTGGAATAAGGTTACATATTGGTACTGCAATATCCCCTTGTGCTATTGCTTTCTTAATTTCTCATGATCACAAAGGATTAGGTATATATACCACTTTACTTCATTAGCTTTATTATTCTAAGTTGCATTTTTTTAAAATAAGACCAAGGTCCTGGGATTTTATTTTAAGCATTGTTGAAGCTCTTCACTTTTATTTACCATTTTTTCAATTCAGGATAATGATTGGGGAAACTTCAAGATTAAAAATGTAAGTATTAGGAATAGTTAAATCATATTTATCTAACTAATTACCTGACTGGGTGGTTTACATAATGATTGGGTCAATTTCATTTCATAATAGCATGATGGAAACACAAGAGTGACTTTATGTGAACTTAAATGTTGTGCTAAGCTCAGGATCAGACAAATGTTTGAGTTTTTCAGTGACATCTCATGACATGTGTTTTCTATTTTTACAGACCAATTTTATTATTCATCTGTATCGCCGCTTTGCATGTGACGTCATCATTTTCCAAAATAAGAAATTACCAATCCCTCTGAAGTTTTAGTTTCATCAGATGTAAGACCCTTTAACAACTTGCTGTTTTGCAGCGTTTAAGCTCGACAGGGTTCTTCATTTTGAAATAGGGCACGTTTGAATTTCCAAGTTTATGCATTGTGTGACATTAAACTGATGACCTGATAAGGCTCTCGAATAGTCAAAAAGATGAGTTATTGCTCAAGTTTCTGCTAACTAAACAGTTGTTGCTATAGAAAAAGTATTTATTTCAATGTGTCGGAGCTCTAGAGTAATAACTTTTCGTTTCAATGGCAAAACTCAATGACAGATGTTTCTGTTACTTTACGGCCGCCATGTTTGTGTCCCTCCAAGGGGCACAAACATGGCGACTCCATATAAAGCTCTATAAATTTGTGTGAAACACTTCTCTGAATAGCGGGAGAGTGAAAAACTGCACAGACCTAAATCTTGGCGAGGTTGTTTATATACCAATCATCTTTCATATCCCAGTTTCTTGACTTAATTTATTGAATGGTTCTGATTTTTATTTTTGATGGCTTGACACTGCAAACCAGCCATAACCTACATGTAGATTGTTCGAAGATCCTTGACCAAAATATCTAGATCACAAGGTTTTAAATTTTCATTCAGGAAATTACAGAATAATGCTTTTCTTTTAGGCTGATGTACTTTTGTGATACTTTTCTTTACTTTTTGCCCAGGGAATCACCCTTCTGATGATGGGATCTGTTGGTGAATTGCCACAAGCACCTGCTCAAAAGACTGTGTTTGTTGAAGACATGACAGAAGCACAGTTAGCTTCAGCTGTAAGTGGATCTCAAACAGTTCTTGATTCTTAGAATATTAAACAACCTGCGTGGCAGCCTGTAGAAGGAGAGGAAAAGGGGGAGGGAAAGGGTCAAAATGAGTGCAGGAGGATCGAGCACGCTTTGATCACGCGCTTTGCGTGTTCAATCGTCCCGTGCTTTATGCACTTGATCCTGCCACACTTTGCTCGCTCGATCCTCCTGCACTTCGCATGCTCGTTTTTTCCCCTTTCCTTTCCCTTAGATGCCTGCCACACAGGCTAAATGACAATGTCTCCTAGTTGCTGATTTTCTTTATTCCCTTCACCTGTCTACCTACAGTGTAGATCTGCTTGATGATGTGTTGAGATGGTCATAAGAAGTTTTGTGATCAATCTACAGCACAGGCATCCTAAACTCATGATTCTAATTGAATATTAATGATTTATGTATGCGTATCGAGTCAGACGTGACTGCTTTAAGTGCACGCTGTTGTGTTACACATTAAGCCATTGAGAATTTGAGCGCTCTACAAGGCATTGTATGGAATTAAAAATAACGAAGGATAAAATCGTGCAATGAAATAAAATGTTACTTTTCTAGAATAAAATGAAGAAAATATACTCACCTTGCCTGGTTTCTGTTGTCCATTTGGCCTATTTCGTCATTTTTTTTGGGTTTTCAGGTGTTTGTTGTAGCTTTCTATAGACGAAGTCAAGGCTGGACACTGCTGTTTCGAAAGACCTGGACCACGAGGCGGTTTTCTCACCAAAATTCGAATCTCCTGCTCTACTTTTCCCTCCAACGCAAAGAAGGATAGTCCATTGGTCCCCTTTTCCGGTCAGCTTGGAAAAATCTTCAAACTTTCCGCTCCAATTTGAACGATTTTTGCTTCACCACTGGAGCTTTTGACTTTCCGCCACACCTTGTGACCATCCTCAAGACTACGGCACAGCTTGAAATCAACACTAGCAACCGCTCCTGCGTGACAAATGCGACTTACCAGACAGGTGCACAGTCAAAAATTTCGGTTAAAAATGTAACCCTCTCCCAACGATCCCAAGGGAGCGTGTTGATGCCTCATACAGGAGCGGTCACTAATGTTGATTTCAAGCTGTGCTGTAGTCTGGAGGACAGTCACAAGGTGTGGCGTAAAGTTGAAAGCTCCAGTAGTGAAGCAAAAATTGTTCCAATTGGAGCAAAAAGTTTGAAGATTTTTCCAAGCCGACTGGAAAAGGGGACCGATGGACTATCCTTCTTTGCGTTGGAGGGAAAAATTGAGCAGCGGATTTGAATTTTGGCGAGAAAACAGCCTCACGGTCCAGGTCTTTTGAAACAGCAGTGTCCAGCCTTGACTTCATCTACAGAAAGCTGCGAAAAACACCTGAAAACCCCCCAAAAATGACAAAATAGGCCAAATGGTCAGCAGAAACCTGGCAAGGTGAGTATATTTTCTTAATTTTATTACAAAAAAAGTAACATTTTATTTCATCACACGATTTTATCCTTCATTATTTTAAATTCCATATGTTGTAATGCCTTGTAGAGCGTTCAAATTCCCAGTGGCCCAATGTGTAACACAACACAGCGCACTTAAGGCAGTCATGTCTCACTCGATACGCCTACATAAATCATTAATATTTGATCGATTCCTCGAATTGTGAGTTTGGGACGCCTGTGTCTACAGTTACATTATCACCACTTACAGTACATCCTATTTCCCAGTTTTAATACCCTGTTTATTAGTGATTGGGTTGCTCGTGTTTCAGTGAACATGTTGCCATAACTTAAACAGATCTGTCATATAATCCTTCTACTTGAATTGTTGTTGGATTCCTTCTTTCCTTTTAGTATGAAATGCCAACTGGGCTTCAGAATCTTGGAAACACCTGTTACATGAATGCAACTGTGCAATGTTTGCGCAATGTCCCGGAACTAAAGGATTCACTTGTAAAGTATGGCAGTTTTTCTCAAGCATTCTTGTTAATTTGATCCTTATCATGCATTGGATATTTTTTAATATGCTGCTTCTTTACTGGAAATTGTATTCCTTTAGACCACTGTTTAAAAGCAAATAAATCTTGTGGCATTTTTATGTATCAGATACAACACTCTTGGAAGCCCAACAGACTCAGCACACTCAGTTACAGCGGCACTCAGAGATCTCTACAAAATCATGGACAAAACACCAGATTCTTTGCCGCCCATTATTTTTCTGCAGGTTTGGGCAATTCTTTTGTATCAACAGGTTGCACAGTTAGTTGGGTAATTGGGAACTACATGTTGTAAATTTTGCAAAACTTTATGTTTTTTGGACAAGTCTTGTTCCTTGTGATACTCTTCACATTTAAATTGAAGCTTTTTGTGGGAAATTCAAGGGAGTAATGTGTGTCACACACATGTAGTATAACTTAAGACTTTTTGGAAGAAAAGGTATTAATATGTCATCAACTTGATCAACTGCAGAACAACAGCTTCTCAAGCAGAAAGGATTTAGAATTGATACTTCAAGGATTTGAGTAACTGTGTCACATAGTGCAGTATCAAACCTTGTGCATTGTCTGTTGACTTGTTAGCATTTCTGTAGCGCAACATGTTTCCATGTATCATGGGATGTGTCAGGGTCTTGCAGGATGAGGGTGTTAGAGTGCCCCAGGTTTGTTACCCAACTGATCAGTACTTGGGGTCTTAAATATAACTAGGGATGAAGATTCTGCTGTTGTTGAAATGTTTAGATCTTTACAAAGTCAAAATCACTCCATTTTTTGTTGTGTACCTGTACACTTCTAAAAGAACTAGAAAAAAACTATTTTTAAATGGCTGTTTTTACCTCTCTTTTATAGATACTACACAGGGTCTTTCCTCAGTTTGCGGAGAAAACAGAACAAGGAATATACATGCAACAGGTAAAAATAATTTATTCTTTTATGGCAGATGGAAGTCAATGCTAAATTCTGCTGACTTATGTTTAAAGCTATGTTTATAACAGAGAAATTGCTATAAACTATACATGTAGATATATCTATGGTATACACTTTGTTTAAAATCATGCTGCTGCTTCTGTAAGTGACAAGAGAGCGGGTGAAAGAACACTGATTTACATAAGGGGTATGAAAACTAATCACATGTGACTTGACTGAAACAGTTTGCGTGTCTGTTAATGATATGTGTAGGATGCAAATGAATGCTGGACACAGATTGTTCGAATGCTGCAGCAGAAGTTACCAGCTATAAAACCTGAAGAAAACGAAGACCATGGTGGAGCTAGTGCTGCTGCTGCTGCTAAAGGATTCATTGATCAATATTTTGGTGAGTGAACATGTTGGACATAGAGGATATTTATTACATGGCAGGGCAAAGATACAAATTTTTTCTTTGAGTATTGAAAAATATATGAGTGAGCATAGCGAATGAGTGAAACATTTTTCAATACAAGAAGAGAAATTTTGTATCTCTGAGTGGTCATGTAATGTTCTATTTATTATATCAACATCAATGAAATACCAAACAATTTAACTTTCACTGCGAAAAGTGTGCAATATATTATGCAACCATAGCAACGGTGATCTCTTGCCATGTGAAGATAACATGTTATTTTCACTTGTAAAGATATCATGCTTTTGCACAAAAGCTAGCCCAGAGATGGCTATTACTGTAGGATGTGCGTATGTGCATCAAGCATTGATATTTTATGAGAACAAAAAGAGGACTGAGTTCTTTGTTGTTTTTGTTTTCTACAGGAATTGAGTCTGAATCAGTGTATCCTTTGGGCTATATTCTCTTATTAAAATGGGTAGTAATTAAAGTCTTTTTGTTGTTGTATTATAAAGGAGTAGGGATAGCTATTTTTATTCTACATTTATCAGTGTTTTACTTCTTAACTGTGGTTTAGCATGAAGTGTACAGAGGCCCCAGATGAGCCAGAAACCAAGTCCAATGAAATGCTTTTTCAACTGAGTTGTTTTATCTCGCAAGGTTTGTGATGATTAATAGGCCCTTTGCACAATCTGGTCACATGGTACAAAATCACACATGCTGGTGCGTAAGTTGCACAGTGGGACTTCCAAAACAATGCAACTCGTACCAGTCCACCTGGACCTGCCTTTGTTTTGGAAGTCCCGCTGCGCAACTTGCGCACCAGTATGGGTGATTTTATACCATGTGACCGGATCGTGCAAAGGGCCTATTTAGAGGACTTCAGTCTGCACATAGCAAAACAGATGAATCAAACAACCCTGCTGTTATTAACTCTCTAAGGGTCTACATATAATATAAAATTTAAGGTATTCATACTTTTCTTCATAGTACTCAGCCAGATAATTTTGGTGATAATAAAATATTTATTTGTCTCTAATATTTCATGACAAGTTTCAATATCCCTTCAGTGATCCATTTCTTCATGACCCATGTGCTTGACTTTGTATCAATATTGAAATGAAGTGTTGCTTACTGTTCTCTTCTGATTTTCAGATGTGAAGTACCTGCACACTGGTCTTAAAAGTGTAAGTCGAAACGTCCTTTATTAATTTCGTTAATCTTTGTATTGAAAATATTCCCTCAAGCCTTTCTTATTCAATTCTCTCTAATAGTGTCAAAAAAAATTCTTGGACTCTCTTCCTGCAAACATTTGGTCTTTTGTTTGTTTGTTTTTTACTTTCTCTTTATTTCTTGCATGTTTTTATGATGGTATTAATTTGCCTTTATTCTTTAGCGTCTTGAGGAAAGTATCGAAAAACGCTCGCCAACACTTGGCCGAGACGCAGTGTACACCAAGACAGTAAGTCTATCTATATAATAAATCCATCCTTCATGTTTAATTCTAGCTAATCTTTTAAATTCCTTAGTTGTCTTACAGCATTTCGTTTGATGACCTAATTAAACCATGACGTTCTGGTAAGGCGAAAAAGGAACGATCTTTGGCTTGTAGATGTGCGGAAAAAAGAAGGTTTCAAGTTTTTGCACATTGTCTCGTTCTAATTAGCTATGTGCATCGGATCTTAATGCAAATAACTTACTAATGTGCCGTAAAAGTATTTATATATAAGGCTTAAAATGCTCTTAAAAGTGTCAAATTTTTTCCTGATAAACTAATCGTTTCGGGATTAGCCCTTCTTCAGTGGAAGAAGGGCTAAGCCCAAAACGTTTAGTTTATCAGACCAAATTTGACACTTTTCAGAGCATTTTGAGCCTTATATACAACTTTTCGGCAGTGTCACGCATCGTATGAGTTTTTTGCTCATTCCTACTGAGTAAAAGTATCTTTTCGATGAGGAAGAGATTACTGTACATTTTTTCAAGTCACCAAACGTTTTACAACCTGTTTATACTATATTCTTGAATTGACAACGTTTCTGATATTTGGAACATTTTTCACCGTGCTAAGTACTCAACTAACTTGATTTGTATTGTTTCCTTGCTCCTCAGTCCAAGCTGAGTCGTCTCCCTGCTTACTTGACTGTCCAGTTTGTCAGGTTTTATTTTAAGGAGAAAGACGCTATTAATGCCAAAATTCTCAAGGTAGGGTAAGGCTCTTAGGGCTTGAAGGTTTTATTCTTTGTTTTTCCTGATCTAATTTATTGGGTAAGAGTAGTGTTTCCTAACTTAAGAGAGTATTTATCAGTCATGTTATTATCATTTCGCTTAGAGACCTTAAAGATAGTCACGAATTCTTGCGATTCGCTCTAATCAGTTGGAGCAAAGATCTTGTCGTTTCAACCAATCAGATGCTAGCTCAAAGCCTGCTCTGATTCGACTTTCCTGCCCTTTATATAGCCTACGGGAGCATCCGGTTTTTTCGGCTCTTGTTTTTCGCAGGGTGAAACAAGATGCTCTCACAGGTGACTCTTAAGTTGTTCAGTACAGTGTTGATTTGAGTTCAGTTTTGATAAAGACGCGTTGTGTTTCCTTTATTTGTACAACAGGATGTTAAGTTTCCAATGTCCCTGGATGTGTTTGACTTGTGCAGTGAAGAACTACAGCAAAAGTTGATGCCTGCAAGAACGAAATTTAAAGAAATAGAGGACAAGAAAGTGGAAGAGGCTGCGGTGAGACAAGCAAACGTGATCCTCAGAAAACAAAACAGCTTCCGCAAAACAGATCTGTTGAATCTTTCCGTGTTCAAAATAGCCATTCTCTGTGCTGGTTAACATACATTTTGATGGATGTTAGTTGTAAGAAGTTGGTTGCATCCATGTTTGATGTTTTTGTTTCATTCTTACCACATTGCACCCCGCCAAACTACGTTTAGATTTTCAAGTTACTAATAGCTAATACTCCTTCATTTTAATAGTTTCATTCCTTATACAATGTTCACCACATTGCCACTGTTTCCCACCTTGTATTTTTGTTTTATGAGCGTGTGTTATACTTTGTTTGTTTTTTTAATTTCAGAATCGTAAAAAGGAAGGAGCAAAGGAACCGATGGACGTTGACAAGAAGACAAGACTAGAACCGTTCTCATTTCCTGATGGTCAGAATGTTACAACTTTGCGCAAATTTTAACAGAAATTAATAGGTCCAGTCCTTTAAAGCCGTCGTGACACTGGGATATAGGTGTTCAAGTGGACGTTTTCGTATCGTTTTTCTCCGTTCGAACGCCGCACAAAAAACGACGCGTTCAGTCAGTGCACTTTCGGAAAGTGGTAACCTGTGGACACAATAGAAAGTTGTCATACAAGCGTTTCAAAAATCTCTCTTTTCACCGTTAGGTCTTACCATCATTTAAGTGTGGATGAGATGCGAAAAGGAATTAAGAACTCTTCATTAGTAAACGAGCTCCATTTTTGTCACTGTTTATGAAATATGGTTTGTTATTTTCTTTGAAGATATTGGTTCAAACAACAGTGGATATTACGAACTGACCGCAGTGCTGACTCATCAAGGACGGTCGTCGTCCTCGGGACATTACCTGGCATGGATAAGAAGGAAAGGAGGTAACAGCGTTTGCTGTAGTCTGTCTAACACACGAAGAGCTCTCAAATTGATATGTTTGATATTGCTTGATATTTTACCTGCCTCTCTAGCAACTTACTCTAGAGAGAGTAAGCGACCAGAGAACGTGACTTGTATCTTATTGACCCAAACCACAAAACGTATAGCATATTTTTTCCAAACGAGCTACAAGTCAGAGCTTTTCGCCCGTCGATTTTCTGTTCTTGACACTAAGGATTGTTGGGTGTATTACAAAAAGGTGTTGCGGAAGATTTATGATTTTTTTCTATCCCATATTCCTGTCTTCCTTTCAATCAATGATCCTCAAGACAAAACGAACGACAGGGAAACAAGAAAGATTACAATACTTGGTGCTTTGTGTTGCAGATGAGTGGGTAAAGTGCGATGATGACAACATGTCGACCACCACAACAGAACAGATTCTGAAACTCTCCGGTGGAGGTACGTTCTCTAATTCACCCCAGCATATTTCGTCACAGCGTCCCAAATTCTCGCGCGGTCACTGGCTAGTTTTCATCGTCAATGTGCGGACAGACACATGAACGTATAATTTATAACCCTACACAGAATGGCCCCTGGATGAACAGAACACAGGGTTTTAAATTTTTACTCACCAGTTTATAAGCTATATATAACACAAATGGAAAGTGGAACAAACAGTGGAAAGCTTAACCTCCAGTCAGCAAAGTGCTGGAGTGTAGACAGTTGTAACTTCCTCAAGTCTTCTAAGTTATTTCCCCAGCACTATGAGCCGACACCGTCCGAACATGCTGGATCAGACAAGATTTTACGATAACTGCAGACATTCTCACGCGCTCATTGGCTAATTTTCATCGTTAATGTGCAGACAGACACATGAATTTATAATTTATGCAATGCGTCAACGAGCGAGAGCGGACAATTTGACAATTTGTTATCGTAAAAAATAAATTGACGACAGTTTTAATGCATCTGTCCTGTTATTGACAATGACTTTCGTCAGTCTCTGCTTTTTAAATAGGCCATTTCTGTGTTACCTTGTGCCTCTGCACAAACCATTCATATGAAATGGTTAGACAGGTTTATTTTCGTGCAAATCAAACTCCTTTTGCACGAAGAGTCGTTTTGAAATAGAGGCACAAAGCAACTCGGAAATGGCCTACCATATTATCTACAATAATTGTATTTTCTTTTTAGGTGACTGGCATTGTGCATATGTTTTACTTTACCGACCCCGTCAGCTGGAAGTTGAGGATGACCAATGAACACCAGGGACATACACAGCAAGAAAATGGAATTCTGTTATTAACAAGATGATACGCTAACTTACGGCAAAACAAATGCGTGAAATGTTTAAACGCTCAAAAGCGTTTTCAATCAAAGTTTAATAAAAAGACTTGAACTGAGCTATGTGAGTTTTAAGTTGTGAATTTCTAGTCACGTTATTGTAGTTTCTTTCCGCTCTCCTCTGTTCCGCACTATCTCAGTCAGTTGGTCCTGGATCAAGTCCAAATCTTTGATTTCATTACTACATTTCGGTGGATAGCCTGTGTACATCCGCCCCCACCCCTAAAAAAAACGATTTCCCTCAATTTTTTTGAGGGAAGGGGGCGAATGTATACAGGCTGCTCGGTGGAGCGAATGGGAGAAATAAATGTCGTTGTTGTTGTTGCACGCACGCCTTGAGTGCCGTTCAATTTTACCACAAACGCACTAAGCTCAAGTCTCGAGAAGAGCGCGACATTGATTCTCGCGTTGTGCGAGTCTGAACTATTACGCAGACGCTCTTTGGGCTCGTCACGCAATCGTTTTCCCTCATGTGAGGGAGGAAGATTGCATGACGACCCCAAAGAATGTCTGCGAGTAGGAGGCTAATTGTAGCTTACGCGAGGAACCCGCTTTATGAGAAGTTGTATGGGGAACGAAATATCGTTGATTTATAACGTTGAATATTCCGAAATACGAACATTCTACAAGTAAGACTAATAAAACTAACTTTTCCATGTGTGACCCTTGTGGTTTTTGGTGATTTCTACCATTTTGGGCTTTCTTTGCCATAGACCATTACTGTTACTAGTATCATACAGATTCCTGAGATTCATAAGACGGAGTTAAGGCTGCCGAATTCGACCGGAGGATACATCAAAAAGAAAGAGGAGAAGGCATGCACTTAGGATGCCACCCGTGACCGTTCTTGCTGGTGGTCTGTAGAATCTTTTTCTTTCGTTTTCTTTCCTTGTGCCCCTGAACATGCAATTCAATTGAGGTCTGCATGGTCCTCGTCGTCGATAATGCAATTTGTCACGCCAGTATCTCTCCCTCTTCTCTGCTTCAGTCTTAACTCTTTCCTGAGTGAGTTGTTTCAGCAATAGACCTTATCACGGTTTTCGATGCCATCTTGACGAGTATGCAAGGCGGTCAGAAATTACAGTGTTTGTATGGAAATCCGAAGGCAAATAACTTTTTCCAAAATTGAATTTTACACAATTTGTGAATCGCAACGTTAAAATCGCGGGGGGAAAGGGGGGGGGGGGAGTACCCCAATATATGGGCTATGTAGGTATATGCGGCCCCAAAGGGTATGGTTTTTCAGCCGTTTTGGTCATAAATAGGGCATCGATTTTGGCCATTTTGGTCTTAAATAGGGTATGGTTTTTGCACTCTAGTCTTAAAGAAGGTATGTTGTTTGGAAGAAGCTACTTTTTCATCATTATCGATAAGACCATCAACAAAAGCCCTTCAAAAATTATGTTTGGGGCAACTGTGTCAGCCGCAACGGTCATAGATAGGGTATCGAATTTTTGGTCTGGTCATAAATAGGGTAGGGGAAAATCGCAGATTTTAGTCATAAATAGGGTAAGGGGCCGGTTTGGAAGCGGGCTCACACCCCCACCAATTTTTTCTGGGAGAACCCCCTCGGGGGTAAAATACTAGGTAGAAGATTGTATTCACCAATTTTGTAGGATGTAGCTTGGCTAGAAGATTTTCCATACATTTATCTTTAAATTTGGCTGGTTAGACGGACGTCTAGACGCGGTTTTGCGCGAAAAAAATTACAGAGTTTTGACAAAGCACAAGTGAAAATTATGTCAGAAATCCTTTGTTTGATTTGCATTTTGCAAAATGTAGAATGACTTCTTTTTAATGTAAGCCAATCAACGTCTTACCTCTAGAACATTCTGACCTTTCCTAATTGACTGCAAAAATATTGCAGTTTTTGCACTCCACTCTTAGTTTAACCAAACAAAATTGTTCATTATCTTATATTTTATTAATTCACACCAACTGTTTTAAACCTAGAAGTTTCAGTTACACAAAAAAGTTAGAAAGCTTTTAAAAACAGCTATATTATACCCCTTTGTTGTTGATTGAAAATAACATTAATTTCTTGTAAGTTTATGTACATAACAGAAAGACATGATAACAATAATATAAAAAACATTTATCTGAAACAAATTTTCCAAAATATATGTCTGGAAACCGAGTTTTTGCCAATAATAAAGCCCTTTTTTAAAAAAAGAAAAAAGAAAGAAAGATAGATAGATAGATGTCTTTCTTTTATAAGCTATTGAACGAGCGGACAAGGCAGTAATCCCACGGGAACGTCTTAAATTTTTGCAGCTGTAGTTTTTTTATTTCTTCTGTTAGAATTCCCGGAGAGTTTTTTTTAGTTCAGTTTTTGTTCGAAGACGCTTGTGCTGTGTGTTTGTACAAGGTAATAAAACTGCGAAAAAAGCTTAGCTTGTTCTAATTGTATCAGGTTTTTAAGACAAAGTGCAACTATGGCGCAACAACTCAAAGGTTCTCTCCGAAAAAGATCGATTTGCAACTGAATCTTGTTTGAGGTAAGACAACTTGGTAATTTAGAGAACTTAATTTGTTCACCTTCGATGCACCGTATCGAAGCAAAGATTGCGATATAACTTATGTTTTTATTGTTTGTGGAAAAATAACTCAGATAACTCAGCGAAATTATAGTCGAACCTCCACTAGAGGTTACCTCTTTCACTGCAAAGCAATAGCTAAGATTTTTCATCCTGAACGTGTGTTAATCGATCCGCATAATTTCTATTCCACGTGAAACGTTTGTCTATAATGACCAGGCTGTTAAACTGGACAGAACTTTGATGTAAGCGTAGATCAATGTTTTGGGCTGAAAATGTAACTTTAGTTGCCTGTGTTTACACAGACTACCTCAGTACGTAGTGAAAATGTTTTGCTTCGAAACTCGAGTGAGGTTTAGCTCGAAACACCCTGTTTGATACTCTGAGAATTGTTTTGGCGCTTACATGATCATTTCAAGTTCCTCTCCCCTAGCTCATCACCGAATATTTCAAAACCCACTTCCTGTCCACTTCTATTGACAGTTCAAACAGGGCAGGATTGTTCAAAGCCCAATTAAGCTAACCCAGGATTAGCGAGAAATAATATTATTTTATTTAACTTTTCGATGAGGTTTCCTGTTTATGTTGTTTGCTGTTTGTCCTTTAGTTTTGAGCTTAAGTAATCTCTAACTGCTCAAAACATAACCAGTGATATACATTTTTATACCAGAAAAATCAATTCTTGGGGCATCTTTTAATTCTGCCATAGTGCTAACCGACCGGCCCTCAGATGATTTTCAATTAACCGGTGCTTGCGCGTTACCTTCTGCTAATTTAACTTTAAAATTTAGAAGGAAGGTTCCTGAATTACTTCATGTTATGCTTAGCATGGCTACCAGTCGCCAAGGGATCGTTATTTGTTGTGCCTGATTGATAACTACAAATAGCGAAAAAGAAAAAGAAAAACTATCTGTCCTTCTTTTCGAGTGAATTAGCTTAATCGCACTCTAAAAAAAACTTGTTTAATAAATAAGATCATTAAAATAAAACCTCACTATCTGAAACAATAACATAACAATATTTTTGTACTGTGCTGTTCTTCAGGAGCATAATGGCGCAAGGTGGACGCCTTATTTTCACATTCATCCTGCAGTGCATTACGGTGTCCTTGGCCAATCAGAATCATCTTGTGCCAATTTTTATCTCGGAAATAGGTAAGCCCTTCATCACTCTGACGAGTAATCCCAATTTCAAAAGGAGAAGCTCTGGAAACGAGGTTGCGAAAGGGCCAACCTCGTTCTCAGGACTTTTCCCTTTGAAATTGGAAGGGGCGGTTAAAACCCTGGGAAAGAAATTGGCCCTTTCGATTGGAATCTCACGTAAGGTAACCTAAGGAGGCAAACGATGCTTTGAAGTGTCCACAAACGTGTTACGTGAAAAAAAAAAACAATGACGAAAGAGTCTGCTGCGTTCTCGTGCTCGTCTTCGCAACGGTTGCTCGGATTATTTTCTTATCGGCTGATAAGAATCAGAGAACTTACTGAGTATTTTAACGACGATTTGTTGCATCAGTGTTTAATTAATTATTTTAGTCCAAGTGGCTTTCGTCTTATTGTGGTAAGAACAACAAAGTGGCATACACGGCGATAGCCGAGGGTATCACTGATGTTCTTTCCACGTTCTGACGCTCTTCTGTTATCAGTTACCGAACAGCGCACGGCAAAATGGAATCCACTTGTTTTATACAATACACAAACAAAAAATGGTAATGACGCTATCTATGCGTCTGTCCTCCAATTGATCATAAGTAAGAACCAATTAAAAATGCGACAATAATTGGACATATTATATCAATTAAATTTGACACTGTTCATCAAAGTTGACCTTTCTGCCATAGGTACTTTTCTTCGCACAGACCACGAAGAGGCGCAAGAAAGCTCTGTATTTGCGTGCGTGAAGCGATGTGTGTCGGCTAGTGACTGCAAGTCGATTAATTATAAAAAACAGGGCAGTGGAAATAATTGCTTTTTAAATAAAAAGAGCCGAAAAGAAGCAGGCGAGACAGCAATTGAGGCTAACCAAGACTTTGTGTATTACAACATTGATTATCACACTCAGCGAAGTGAGGAGCCTGAGTTTGGAACCTCAAACATTAATATGGTGAGTAGAACAACGAGAAAAAGAATTTGTTTCCAGTCCTTTATTTATTTATTTTTTTGGGAAAATATTGTTAAGCGATCTCTCTGCCGCTACTTAAGGTTCCCACTTCATTAAAAGAAAATTTCTAAAAGAAACTTTTTGCCTGAAGTTAGGACCAAGGCTGAGAGAAATTCTTCGGGAATCCTTAAAATGTTATGATTACCAAAGGTTGGAAAACTTTATCTGAGGTAACATCCACTTACGTATTTTCACAAATGTTAACGCAATCATGACATCTTCAATTCTTGCTTTAAGCCCACTGTACCACCAGTCGTGACTGTGGGCGCATGTGACTCCAGTCCCTGTCAAAACGGCGGAACATGTGTTGAACTCATTAGTGAAAACGGCTATCACTGCAACTGTACTGAGACGTTCACTGGCACAAGATGTGAGGTCGAGCAGCCCATATGTGAGTATCACTCTTTACGTTTATGCTTGTTTAGAGCTCATTATTCATTCCCGCATTAAAATTCAAGAAGCAAAACAGGGAGAGGGAGGGATAGAACTAATTAGATTGCAAAACAGACGTATTTTTGCGAGCTAGAGCGGTCTTCGAACGAAAGCTCTGGGGCAAGTGTCAAAAACGTGAGTGACACTGGGGAGGACTAATAGACCAGGCCACTTCCAAAACCATAATGGTTTATAACTTACCAGTCTGCGAAAAAAAGTATCATGTAATGGAAAATCTTGGTCTCCGAGACTAGCCTGCGCTTGCAATCTTCTTGGAGTTGCTAAGCAACTCTGACTGATTACGCCCCGAAGGCGTGACACCTTTCGGAGTACAGTGTATACTCTACTCGTACGCTCGCCTCATTCTTAGACAGGACAATTAAAGCAGGTGACTTTTAGAGGGTTTTAACGAACTCGAGATTAGCATTTGAAATGCTGCGTGATTACCTGCGATGGGAATATCCTTATACGATGCTGGTAAGTGCAGCGTGCTGCTAATTGCTTCATGTTTGCAATTAATTCTATATAGCAGTTGGAGAATTGGAGTACCAGCCAGTAATGATGTCGGGGGAAGATCCTTCACCAGCAGCAAGTCCATGTGACTCTAACCCCTGTAAAAACGGTGGAGGGTGCACTGAGAATGGCGGTGGCTTCCAATGCAGCTGTTCCAGTGATTTTACAGGCGCTCAATGCGAGCAGCCCGTCAGTGAGTACTAGCTTTACTCTTTCAACCTCGTTTTAGTGTCAAGGGTAATATTTTCTTCGTTTTTGTTGTATCCTGAATGAGGGTACAATGACGCTAGGAAACCAGTGAAAAGCGAGGATGAAATGGATTGCAGATTAGAGTACCTTGAAAACGAATCTTCCCTAAGTTTTTAGTTACGTGGCAACAAAGCGTAACGGTTTCTTTAGAAACAGATCTTCGAATGACACGATGTCTCAAATCTGTACCCTCTGGTCCTTTTCATTTAGCGCGAACTGGGTCGAGGAAACTGGAGGACCTGACTTAAGTTGAAGGAGACGAGGGGGGAGGGAGGTGGTGTCATCGCTCCTCGTTTCAGATTAGAGGAAGAAGTCCACCTCATCATCCCTTATCATATATTTAATATAAACACCAAATCATGCGAAATGTCCATTTTCTCAATGCAATAAATCTTGCCACTCAAAAATTACCAATGCCCAGAATTTGAGAATTTAACAGAAACGCATAATCCATCCAAGACTTGAGCCTAAAGATCTGACTGAGAATGTCAAAGTGACTACACCATCAAGCGATCTGTCCCGAGAGAGATAAAGTATACTCACTTAAACAAGTTATACTGGTATGTGATGCCCAAAGGATATGGTTTTTGAGCTTCTTTGATGTTTAAAATGAGTCGTACAGTTTGCCCCTATGGTCTGAAATTATGGGTATTCCGAGTAGGTATAGGTTTTGCAGAAACCACAAGAGCGTATTCAAATGACGAATCTAACACTCTTTAGTTTTCAATTAGTATAAAACAGAAAAATGAGAAACACTGAAAAGGAAATTTAACCTCTTACTCGGTGGTTAAGAATTGATAAGGTTCATTCTTTTCCGTGATTTAAAACTCAAAAAAGGAGTATTTATTGAAAGAGGAGGGGAAACTGTCTTGAAAATTTAGACGCAAACGGCAAGTGTATGCATAAACTAAATGCATGAATGACCAGCGTGATTTAAGTCAGTGCAGGAATCGAACAAGAGAAATTCCTCCTATTGCAGCTATAGTTGCTTATTTCTTCCTCATTCACTCCTAGAAGGGGTACGAATAATGACATGTTAGGATTGGAGTACCGGCTGACACGCCCGCACTAACAATTTCAAGAAATAATCTCACCCTAACCCCGCCCCCCTCCCCCATTGCTGCACATACCCGTATAATTTATGAGTACATTAAATTCAGGCCCTTCTTTCGCCATGCAATACTAGGCTCTCTAAGGTAGTGTACCACTGTCTCGAGGCAAGACTACGGAAGTCGCTGTAAATCAATGTTGTTATTTTTGTCTCCCAGCTGAGGACTTTGAGCTTATCTTCGGAGAAACAGAATCTCTGATCAACCGCGTGACATATGTTCTCTCTGACACGTGGTTTGAAACAATCGTTATATGCGCTTGGATTTTTACGCCGGTTATAGCGGATGACCAGACCATGACCGTTATCAGTATGATAACCGAAAATGGTGGTGGAGTAAAGAGAGTTCTTACAGTGCAAATCAGCGGACTGGGTGGATTCCACATTATATTTGGAACTCAGCGGTATGTTACTAGAATTTAAATACGTACTTTTGAATCAGTTCTTTGTGAGCGATCTGTCATTATCACCATCATTGTCGTCGTCGTCATCATTCTTGTCGCCATCGTCAACATCATCATCATCATCATTATCAACGTCATCATCATCGTTATCATCATCATCATCGCCATCGCCATCGTCTTCATCATCGTCGTCATCGTCAAACTCGTCATCGTTATAACCATCACCTCGCTACACAATATCATTACTACTGCCACCATTACTATCAAAAGACAAAATTAGCAAGTGCTGTTTTTTTACCAAAGGAGCGACCATCCAGGTCATTTCTCGGCCACGTCACCTAAAGACAGCTGGGTGTATCTTTGTGTACGTTTCTATACAAGTGTCCAACCTAATATGCAGGCGATCGTAAATGCAGATTTCAACTCCAAGGTTTCAAGAAACGATTTTCCATTCGATAACGTCAAGATTACTAAAGTTGTCGTCGGGGCGAATCAGGGCATCGATAAAATCCTACTCACTACAGATCCTTTTGAAGGAAAAATTTCAAGCCTGAATATCTGGCAAGGCCAGCTAGACGACTGGAATATGGATCAGTGGTACAATGGTAATAAGCAACAAAACCCCAAAGTGAAATGGAAAGTATTTGCTGATCCTGCCAACCGATTTGGCAACGTTCACTTTGTCAGCTTCTCATCTGCTTTAAGAGGTGAGTAGAACTGTCAGCAACCAGTATGACAATTCAAAGGTGTGATGATCAATCCATAGTTAGCTAAGCGGATTAGAAATAACGCGCCAGACGAGGTCATAAATTCAGCGGTGTCTGTACACTGGAAAACTGGAAAACCGGTTTAACAGGTTAGTTATACTCCAGTTTTCCCGAGCAGGCGCAGCACAAATCAGAATTCGACGGAAGTTTGGTTAATGGAGAGATAAAATATTGAATAATACATTTGTTTTTTAACATTTTAGTGTGTACTATGACTGCAGATTTTAAGCTGTCGACTGCTCTTTGAAATCCCATGAGGGCAAAGAATAGCTGGCAATGTAACGCGGATTTTGATCCCGTGAACAGCCCAACTAAAACATCTTCGAAGCGCGTGTCGTAAAGTTATCAGCACGTGTTGTAACATTATCAGCCCGGGTCGCAACATTATCAAAGCGTATTGTAACATTTATCAGCGGGAGGAATGGATACCGTATCTAAAAATAACTTGAGAGGTGTTACATTGAGATTAATGCCTTTACAGGAGACTACTCTCATTCCCTCCGGCTCATTACCCCCGGGGATTATTGACTAAATGAAGTACGTTACGGTAACTCATCAATTTCTCTTCCTGTTGTCTTTCAGTATGGCGGAACGTCAATGAAAGTGAACTAGTAATAAGCAAGTCAAGCAATGTTACTGTGAACCTTTCAACTGATGACAAAGGAGTCGTTGTGGAAATCTCACAGCTCTATCTATTCAAGTGCCCTGATCAAGACTCGTACCCAGTAGATGGCGCACTCATCTCTGTACCGGGAAACTGGAAACGAATCTCATTCCGGCAAACCTTTATGGAGACCCAAGAGTGCTATGCGATTTTTGGCAGCGTCCCGTCCTGGTGAGCATTTCGATCCTTATAATAAGTAGTTATCGTTTCTGTGTGAAAGAAATAAAAACGTCAACCGTGCAAAAGAAACTCGCCCTGTTTAATCATTTTGGTTTTAAATTTGACTGACGCTACTAAACGTTTTCAGATATATGTCGCTTTGGATTGGCTTTTCTGCGCTTGGTGATTGGGTAAAAAACACGCGTCTCCTTTCCAACAGTCCAACCAATCAGATTCAAAACCAAAACCAGCTGACACTAGGCACACATGGCTGCCCGCGTTTGGCGCTGGTCACTTGTATTTCTTTTGAGCTCTTGTTGGCTCATTGTGTTGCTTTCGTTTGTTGTGATTGGTCATTGTGATTGCCTTGATTTTGGGGTTCACGGTCTTCAGCCGGCAGTGCTATCGGCCAGTTACGGACACCTTTCTCTCCTGCCGAAGTTGTCCGTTTGCGAAAGTTTCCAATGTGTGGGTACGGATGATTGATACGGATTAGAATGGCCAAAAAGTTGATTTTGGTCTACATTTTAGGTTCAATTTCCTTTCGAAGTTTTTAGGTAAGCTTCCCAAGTACATACATGTTTTGCTA